>NC_079369.1:20499693-20612193 GCF_021018895.1 Seriola aureovittata | reverse complement strand
TAGACTATGCTATCAGTTCAATGTACAATTCAATATATTTCACTGGGCATGTACAATTTCATAGTATTGCAAATTTAAACAGGTTTTAATTCAAAAAATGTTTTTACAATTTAAAATAAAAAGAATATTCTGTATTTCTTTTGTTGTACCATTAGCTCTAGGTTTGTCTCTCTTTTCAACTTAGACTTGCATCTGTTCCTGTTTTCTTGTGTTCCTACATGCCTGTTTGTCATTGATTTCCACCAGTTCACCTATCTCATTTATTTACCTTCATATCTGCAGTTGGCCTATCTATGTTTTTTCCTCTACTGTCTTGTCTGTCTGCCTGGCTAATTACCGTTCTGTCCTATCTGTCTATCTGCCTTGCTGTCTGCCTCCCTGTCTTCCTGGTCTTTATCCTGTCTATATCTGCCTGCCTGAAGGCCCGTGCATGCCTCCCTCCTGAATAGGCTCACAGTACTTTAACACACTACCTCATTACTGCGTGTAAATAAAGACGGATGGCCAGCGATATTCCCACAAATTTGTTTCCCATTACACTGGGGTCAGCTGTAATTGTGGATGGCGCACAACTCCCCTGAGTGTGCGTACAGTTACATTCATATTACAGTTAATCAACAAGGGGCTAACAAATTGTCCTGTAACCCCCCTCCCCCCACCCATGATTGGGGTGGACATTCATTCTCAGCGGGCAGCTACAGTAGCTGCAATGACAGGCAAAGCGAGAGAGAAAGAAAGAGAGACTATATGGGTAATACCCCCATTTCTTCTCTTTCTATCGCTCTATTACTCCTGAGAGGGCCACAGGGTCTACTTAGCCTATCCAGGCCTCAGGCAGTGGACCTATGTGTGTTGAATGCGACATGATAAATGTGAGAACTTGCATGTGTGCAATATGCACTCAGCATGTAGAGTGTTTCATACAGGCTTACAGTACTGCAATTATTTTTGATGCATGCATTGAAGCGTTTGTGCATGTGTGTATGTGTTGTGCTCACAATACTGTATGTGTTAGACCATGTGTGGCCATGCTACCAATGAGAGCAAGTGTAAATGTAACTGCGTGTTTTTTTCTGTCTGTGCTGACAGGCAGCTGCTCTTAAGGACCTTTAAGTGCCTCCTTATTGCTGCTATTATATGAGTCCTCTAAACGGTGAAATATATCACACTTTTAAACATGGCAGGCTCCACTGTGGGATTCAATGGTCTGAAGGTGAGGCCTCAACATGGTCTTCATTGTACACTGATAGTAGACTGTATTTTACCTTTGTAGCACAAACAAATAATAGCGTAAAATTTCTTAAGCCCACCTTTCTGAATAGCAGGACTATGCCAATATATGCTGAGTCAGAAAAAAGGGGATTTTAGTGACTCAGTTGTAAATCCTGGGAAAAAATAAGCCCTATTCTGTTGTATATAGATACAATTAGGTGATTATAGCCACACGATACTGCCTTCCATCTTTGTGCTGGATTCTCAGCCAGCAGCTTCCTGCAGTATTTTAACCACCACATGTAACAGGAGATTTAATAAACCTGAAATAAACTTGTTATCCTTATTAATTCAATTTTAACCACTGTCCTTTTTAGCCAAGTTTCTACAGACCAAATCTAAAACCTCAACAACACTGAGTAGCTGGGTGCATCAAAGAAATATCATTAGTATCATTGCTCTATGTGAAACTGATTCTTATTATATGTGTTGTTATGGAGAGCCTGTGAAGGAGAGGCAGGAGGGTAAAGAGAGCTCTGTCTGTTTTTGTATGCTCCTGCGAGCTCCCATGATCCATTAGAGAGGCTGAGGATGAATGAATGAGCGCTGCACCCAGAGAGAGCGCAGCAATAGTTTCTTCAGTTCCCACCTTATTGATTTCTGCAGGAAATATAGAACCCTGGGCACGGAGGTAAAAGAGGGAGGACCACACTGATATTAAGTCGTTTTCCCATCTTTTCCAAAAATCTTTAATCAAAGTTTAAGTGAAATACTAACATGCCACTTGACGTGACCTTTTAGCCCTGTTATGAATCACCTGTTTTTGAGCTAAGCTGAGTGGCTAAGAGCGGTTAGAGATATTTCCTAATCACAAATCGGTGCAAAAAAAAAAAAGAACAAGTTCAGTGGCAGAGTTAAATGGCCACCGAAGGGCTTGTTTGCAGTTGACCTTTGACAAATGCTATACAACAAATCTATGTTTAAAGCACTTGCTCGACTGGATTCCTTTATAGCACTAAGTGACTCCTGGGAAGGACAAAGCGTTGAAAAGTGACTCTAGCCCAAGCCAAGAAAGCTCTACTACACCAAAACAAAGGAAGATACAGTGCACTTCCTGCACAAATATGGCTCTATGAAGGATGATATACTGCAGGATGGGGGATACATGTCTACAGGGACGAGGCAAAAAGGACGATTTGTGAGCATACGAGTGCCTGGCGTATAATGACAAATATGAAATCAATATAGTGACCTTAATTTGCCCAAAGCATAACTGTGATGTAGTACACAGTGTTTCGATTAAAGGAGGTATAAAAAGATGGTGTCTGTGTGTTGCGAGGGCAGGGAGGCCATGCCCTTTTGAACCCTGGTGCACACGGAGAGCATGGCAGCCATAAAAGGAACAACCAGCCCTGTTTGGTCATTGAATAGGTTCCTTATGGCTCATGGGTAATAATGTCACGCCTCAAGACGTTTTTTAAAAAGAGCTGGCAAATGATAGCTACCAATGTGTTCCGCAACACTGGCAACATTATGGCAGCAGAGGAGAAAATATAATAGCTTGAATATGCTATGAATAACAAAACCTGTCAATACTCACCTCTAGAAGAATTGCTGATCAGACACAGTTCATGTAAAGTGTACGTGTGTGAGTGAGAATTTACGATATGTGTCCCTATATGTGAGAATGTGTGTGTATTTTTGTGTGTGTGAAAAAAGTGATGAATCCCTGTGTGTGCGCATCTTTCAATGAGTCTGTTGAATTTGTGCCATGTACTGGGTGGAGCAAATTGTCAATTTGAATTCCTATCTGCTGGAATGAACTATTAGACTTTTGTTATAATACACATTTGATATTGTTTTATATTTTATTTTTGTTTAAAGATATGGGTCTACCATGAATAAGTATTACAGATGTCTACATCGATATATAAGTTTAAAGTGTGTTTGAGGGTGTTTACATCCATATGGGCTATATTCAAGTACCAAACTAGAACTGGATTCATTAATCTATGTAGAACAGTGCTTACCTGTTTGTTTGGGGGTGTGTTAGGACAACACAATTACACAACAACAACATTTCAGACACAACATTGTTGTGACAAGATTACTGGTGAATACAGCACATTACCACCAGTTTTCACTACAGTAAACAAACAGTCAAATCATTGAGCATTAAGAGTATTATCACTTGAATTGAGTAAAAAAAACTCTCACTTTGAAAATTGGCCTTAGGCTCTCTCAAGACTTAAGGGAAGAATTTTTAACTGAAGGTGCTCTGTAATTGAGTAACTCAGGGCATCATTTTAGCACAACACCACTGATCTCATCATAGAGTCTGTAAATGAGTCCATCTTGTTTGGCTCTTGGCTGTTAGCAGCCCAGGGGCAGAATTGCTCACACAATGGAATCATTCGGTTAGAGCTTAGCCCTTAAAACAACATGCCACTCAATGATCCCAGTGATCCTCCTGAAAAACAATGCCTGGACACATCAGTCAGGTCTGTGTGGGAGGGAGTTTGGCAGGGGGACAATGATGCCCCCATGGTGCTGTCCCGTTGGGAAGACGTTCCCAACGGGATGGCTCTTTTCACAGCCTGACCTGGAAGAGAGCAGCATGGTGACTGGGGGGTGGTAAAACTGAGAGGGGGATACACAGCAAAACCATCTATCTTAATAACTTATTTCAAACCTGTACTTCATGCCAGACTTTTCTTAACTCAAAAATAATGAAGAAATCTGACAGTAATCTGGGAGTTTAGAATTAAGGAACTTGAAACCAGCAGATTTGCACTGGAAGTTAACACAATTCTCATCAAGTCTCATCGTTTTCTTATTTTCTATGACATACAACCCAGCAAGCCATGCAGGTCCACTCCATCTCAGCCTTCTCCAAAGACCTTGTGTAGTTAAGTCCAAGTGTTATTAAGCTTAATTTTGTCTATTTGGTGGCATTTCTTCGGTAATGCTACAACAGAAGAAGAAAAGATGAGTAACCAAGAATATTTGCGCAATTTATGAAGCTGATATTTTAAAGGTGTGTTTTTCAAGGTTACGAATTAGACATGTTTGACACCTAGAAGTAGATCAGTCACATCTAGGTATCTTGGTCAAATTAAACCATTAAACTATATGCATGTACTGGTTTGAGAAGGATGAAAGGATTAGCATGAAAAAGACATTGGAAAAGATATAAAGAAACAGTATTTTCTGGGGTTGGGTAGAATTGAGGAGGACTGGGATAAAGCAGAGGCCCCCTGGGTCATAAATACCATAAGGCCTCCAGCATATTACCCAGCGCCAGGCCAATCTCTGTTCATTACCACTCCACGCTACTCAGCACTTCATTTAAAACTCACATTCCTCTAATTAACACACACTGCTGGGTACAGATGAGCCAGTACAGAGCCTTGTCTGTCTGTCCCTTGCTTTTACTATTCATTCAATTATGTGTCTCTGTCATCACATTTCTTTTACTCTTGACTCTTTTCTTCTCTCTTGTCATTTAATTTCCTGCTTTGTGCCAATTTCCTTCTTAAGTAGACCCCTTGGAATAAAATGGAAAAACTGTTATTAACAATATAAAGTAAACATAATTCAATTCTATTTTTCCAAGTACATTCACTAAACATAATTAGACTCCAGCCACACTTTTTTGGTCTTGTGATAGCTAATAAGAGTTGAAGGAAACATCGCTGTATCAGAATCTGAAGAAACAGTTTGTCCAACAAATTGGATGTGGTAAATGTTTATTCATTTATCATATCAACCAATTACACTACGACAGAATTAGCTCCATTAGAGTACAAAAGGCGAGTATTTAAAGAAAGAAAGACATATCGATTTCCCTGCTGCACTTAAACCTTCACATAAGCTTACATTAACTGACTATGGGTGTTTTTCATGTTAAATGATACCCATGAAATGATACACGGTGATTTACATGATAGATACACGAGGCAGAAATGAAATTTAGATTTTTATAATGCCCTCCATATTCGAAAGACACAGGAAAAACCAGCCATTCATCTGAGCTCTCACAATACATTGTCTGCTGTTATTAAAGGAGCCTTCTGTGCAGCTTAAAGTAAATGATTCTGCTTCTATCACAGGCGCTTATGTAGATCAGATGATGCGTCTACTGATAGGTTTGTAATGGACTTTTCCTGTTCATTAACTGAGTTATAGCTCCAGGATTTTATGCTTTGCGGTTCTAAATTGAATAATACATCTCCAATGTTTAAAGTAATATTAATTTTTTCAAAATCAATGTTAGTAAAATTTTATGTACACAGTTGTATTTGTTGATGGCGAGCCGCCGCAAATAAAGATAAGATTTATGAAGGCAAGGGTCTCCTCTCTCTGTACTATTATCACAAGTGAAACGCAGACCATAAAAAACTTTAATTAAAATTTTAATTAACACCGGTAATCAATAGGGTGTAACATAACATCTCACATATTCTCAGTGGCATGGAGGAAAATGTAATCAAACAAATACAGAGGGACCAAATATGATGATTTTATAGGCTAATAAGCCCAAGGTAAGTATGGTAAGACGAGTGGGAATGACAGTCTTTCTCTCTTTTTCCCCTTGTGGAATTTGGTAATGTGCTAAAGGCTTCAATGCATCTGTTTGCTCTTGTCTATATCGGCTTTATACTACTGAATTTTTCCACTTGAATTATCTTAAAATACTTGTTATTAGATTATGTCAATCTGAATGAACCAATTTTTTTTATCAGTTTGTAATATGTTAGTTGGTAACTCCCTAGATTTGTCAGTTTTATTTTGAATCATAACCTGTATGTTTTATTTTGGTTTTGAATATATGCTGTGAAGAAGAAATAGTCTGTTAAAGCCAGAGACTACTATATAATCCTGTTTACATAACAATCCACAAAGAATTGTGGATTAGTTTTTCTATATCTGAGCCCACTTTCTTGTGCTATCATCAAAACCAGATCTCAGAACCAAAAAAATATAATATTTTGTTTATCAAATTGACAGATCTCCTTTACTCTGACAAATAATGGATACATTAGGTGCTAGTTTTTGCCAATGGTGTCACAAAGGAAGAAGAGACACAAAACTGTTGCGTCTTCAGGATAGACTGGATGCCACAGTGTTTCGATATCAGAATGTGGTGAAATGGAGCAACTGGGCCAGGGCTAGCTGGTTAGCAAGCTAACTTCAGGAGAAGAAAAGAAGTGATAGAAACAGAAGCAAAACAGAACAGTCGTTTTCCACCACTGGAGACAGCTCTGGGCAAGTAAAGGAATGACATTTGATACTGAATTTGCAACATTTCTAGATGTTGGCTACGTAGTAATAGTAACATTGGCTATGCAGCAATAGCAAAACTTACAAATAGCTCCTTTAAGGAGTGAAAATTTTTACTTTGATGAGGCATACATAAAGTTGCTGTGTGCCCCTTTGTCTGCTGAACAAGAGACCACAGATGACTATAGCAGTTATTTTGCATCCAGATAACTGTTGGAATTCAGTCAGAAAAAAGTAAAGCCCATCAAGAGCCTATAAGCAGCTGGGGATGGCAGATGATGGTGGGAATCATTCCCATGAATCTACTCTACTATACTATTATTCTTGACACAATCAATCCATTACTTTTGACATTTATACATTTTGAAGAATATACAATCAAAGTAAAAAAGATTAGCATAACATAGAAAAGGAGGGTTCCATTTTTGATACCAACAATGCAGCACACTGCTGGATTGTCAATCACATTCACAATGGTAGTCATAATGTAAAAATTGGCAATATAAAGTCATCCATGGGATAAAGAAAAATGCACAAGCAGACAACAAAACTGACTTTGAAATACAGGTCAAAAGTATGTTTTATGGTACTGAAATATTTCAGTGTAGATTTTAAACAATGTAATAACAGAGGAATTTCTAAGGCAGATGTCTAATAATTGGGAATATCACATAAAATACATCTATAAGGGCTATTCAAAGAGAAGGAAAAGATTGATACTGACAAAAGAGACAAACTCTAAGCTACATACTCGGTTGAATGGAGCTGGACTAAAGCATGAATGTTGAGTGAAGAGGGAAAAAGAAAGTAAAAGAACAAAAACAGTGTGGAAGAGAGAGGGAGCAGGAGAGTATTAGGGTAATAGTCCCTGAAGATTGTTTGCCACTCTCATCCTTCGTCTCCTACCATTTCTGTCTCTTTCTTCTACTTTTGCAGAGGTAATCTCCACCACAGCTTGACGCAGCCATACCTCAGCTCAGCCAAACTATAAATAAACTGGATTGGCCGGAAAATGGGAATTGCATATAAGGCAATAAAGCAAATTTCAATCATGCTCCATTGCTCCTTTTTACATTTCAATGGAGGGTAGGTACACTTGTCCATCCTGAGGTCACTGAAACTGAGTGAGATGGGCTCAACTTAAAGGTTTGCTCAAAGTTTATGAAGAGAGTCTTGGATTAGCAAATTGGATTTTACCATTAATTTTTGGCATTGAGTTACAAAAGGATGGATAAAATGTGTAATTTTTCTACTCAACTCAGTATGGCTCTAGATATATACAAATTTAAAGGCACAATATCTATTTTTATGCCAGTAACAGTAACAAAAGATGGCATTTAGTGAGGCTGTGAAATAGCGTTGCATCACTGAAGCTTCTCCTCGTTAGGATTCCTTCAGTGTCAGTCGTTGAGGTGATTTATACCTGGAGCCGAATTATCTGCAAAGATCTCCTAATCTCCAAAACAAATAGACCAGGTGATTAAATCCGCTAAAAACACTAAGCTGTTTCACATAAAAAATAGTGTTTCTTCAGCATAGTTCAGTGGACATGTTGGAGGGGCTGTGAGCCTAGCTGCTGCTAACGTTTGTTCAGCTTGTTTCTGATAGCTTAAGATCCAAACATCCAATAACTACGGATGCACAATTTGTGAACTAAATGATTAAATGTTGCTATCCTTGCTAGTTGGCACCAGAAATACAAGTCGGTTAAACTAAATATTAATATTTTATGAATGTACAGAGTGGGTTAACTGTCTGTTAATTGGTTAACTGCCCCGCCCGCCACCAGCCGGGGCTGAGCACTAGCAGACGGTAACCCTGTATTTTCACTTTTTTCTGATTGTTTTCTTTCTTAGTTGAATATTCAAAACTTACATTTCTATACAATCTATAGGGAAATCCGTCAAGATCATCCCCTAGTATAAAACACAGGAATTTCACACCAGTTAAATTTCCCTAACCTTAACCAAGAGCTTTGAGTTGCCTAAACATAATCATTAAAATGTTTGTCATGCTTTAGTTGCTACAAGGGAACATTGCAGGGAAAACACATGAAATATATTTTCAATAAACATTTTGTACATACTGTATGTTTCATATAAACATTTTGTGAGATTTCCTGATTATGTCATTTCCAAGAGACATTGCCCAAAGCAGAGTAATGAACCTTTGCCACCATGATCTTTGTATAAATCTGGCATCTCCAACTTTTGACCTTTTCATGATTTCATTAAGTGGCTGTTGATTTCTCTATCTGGAAAACCTAACATGACCCTGGAACCCAGCCAAAAAATCCATAAAAAATTTAATTAAATGGCAACTTTTCAATAGATATTTTATTCAATATACATTTTTCCTCTTTGAAAAATAAGCAAAAGAGCAACATGTGGTGATGTTGTATTAATAAGCTGTTGTAGCTCCTGCAGATACTTTAAGTTTACTTGTTTCTTTTTTCTGTATAATTCTGTAACCTTTAGTCTTTCCTCCAGCTGTGTTGTCTCAGTGTGTGTAGGTATGTGAAGGTATGTGTCAGGATGAGTGTCAGGAATGAGCAGAGACAGTACAGGTTTGTGTGTGTGCGTACACTCTGTGTCTATGTGTGCGTCTCAGACAGTGATAAAAGGCCTTGCTCTCTAGACCTCAGAGTAACCCAGCAATGACAAATAGTTTCCCTCTCCCTTCCTCTCATCACTGCCCTCAACCCTAACTGCGAATTTCATCTGCAAACAGCTCGATTCGATGGGCAAATGTTTGTCCAACTTCGAAAGGGTGTTCAGGCTGAATATTTTTTAAGTAAATGTTTGCACAGTTGTTTCTGCTTTCTCCATTTTATTTCTCTGTGTTGATCTCTCCATTTTGGTCTTGTTTTCTTTCCTCTGAGTAAAAAGAAAAAAACTCTCATTCAAAACTCTCATTTTCTCTCAGGGTATTTTATAGTCATAATGAAAAGCAGTTTCATTTGTTTTAAGAGTTTACTCTTTGCAGGGGAGTCAGTCTCTTCTCTGTGTTGATTCTTACAAGTATAGAGCACAGATGGTGTAAGTCTCTGTGGAAAAACAGGCTTGCTCCTTCTCTGTCCCCAGTGTCAAACTCAGTGGCTAGCTTTCCAATGAACAGATTTTTTACTGCTCACATCTAATAAATATTTAGGATTAACTCAATGAAACGATGCAAACACAAATGAAATGTATTTAATGGGCATCCTGTCCGTTGGAGGAGTTTCAATAGGGCACCGTTGAGGTGTGAAATGGCTACAACAGGCAATATAACACTCACATGGTTTCTCTCTCGCTCTCTGTGTCTATTTGTCTCTCGTTCACACACTCTCATACATGCACATACACAAGGAAAAAAAGCACCTAATATTTTCTGTCAGCAAGATTGTGCATACCCCCAACCTTCAAATAATTTACTGCTGTGTGTCTATAGAGTGTTTGGCACAAAAGTGTCACTAAATCTCAGCCCTCAAAGTCAAACGTCAGGTAAACCACAGAGAAATAATGTTTATTTTCTCTCAGCCCTGGCCCTGTTCTTAACCATGCTGTCAGTGCACCAGGAGCTCATATATCTCACAAATTCCCCCATGATCTGTACAAGTAGCCTTTGAAAAGTGACTGGAAAAAACACACAACAGCTGATTCTTTATTACTTGTAAGTCCTGAAACAATGACACATAACTTTTTCCCTATACCATAGAACTATGATAACATATTAGTTGCCACTCATTTGAATAAGCTGTCTGATTCACTGAAATAATTTTTGCAACACTTGATACATGTTAAAGTGTACCTCGCTAGCATCTCGTCATGTACAAAATATCTGTGTGTCCCTTCCAGGCCCATTCATCTCCCTCAGTTACAAGCAGCATTTTTTTTTTTTTAATTTATCACTGCTTTGTTGTAACTTTCCTTCTTTCACTGCTAGCCTCATCGTGACAGCCACAACAGGACTCACCTTCAACTGTCCCCAAAGGACACAGAAACAGGAAAGAGTGCTAAATCTAAAAAAATCTCCTCCATTTTTATTTATTAGCTTAGTTTACTGGTAGGCCAATAGGGCATGCCATAGGTCTAGCTTTTAAGAGCACCCTCTATTGGACAGCAAGGCAAACTACTTCAAAACAATGAGGTGATTATAAACTCTGAATATTAAATTGAACAGTTGAAGAGTTTTGAATAAAAAGTGACAGCTGTAGTGCAGACTTGTAATAACTGACACCAGGCTGTAACCTATACATGTTTGCCTCCTGCTACCTCGAAAAATGAAAATGGATTGAGATGCGTTTCATTATTGAAATACTGACTATAATAGCACTTGTTAAATATTGTTTTTTGTGTGATGTGTTGGACAATGAAAACCTGATAAACAGTGCTTGTTTTTATTTTCACTTTCATTTGGGCTTTAACCCAGTACTTAAGACTTTTTGAATATAAGAATTACTACCAGGCACCTTGGTGGCCTAGAGGTTTAACATGCTGACCATGGACCACAACAACATTCAATAAAGCCCAGCCAGGGACTTTTGTTGCATGTGCTTCCCCGTGTCTCTCTTTCTTCCTTCCCTGTCAACTCTCTAGCAAAAGGCATAAGATACAAGTACCAAGCTACACTTTATTAGATTACTATCTACATGCTGCTCAGCATCTGTTTGTGTGTCTAGACTGTGTTAGCATGCATGGGCGTGTTTTAAGGTTTGTATTTGTGTGTATTTTTGTCTTTGAGACACACACACCAAACTATTCTCTTGCTCTCTAAATGATTATGTCTGCTTGTGCTTAACCCCCCCCAACCCTATTCACCACTTTAATAGAATTTCTCAACCCATTCAACCCCCTCACTACCCATCCCCATAGTCCAAACAGCCTGCCCAATTTCGCTTAAAACCCCTATATCATAAATGCATTTACACAAACCCACACTATGGAAGAAAGAAAGGGAGAGCAACGGACAAAAACAAGCAGGTGGATGCAAACGGCTCTAGCCCACCCACAGCCCACCCTCCACCACTGTCACACATACTTTTTTCAGCTCTTAAAGATTCACAATGGGGCATTCTCTAATAACAAATCATTTCTTTCGGAGTATGCTTTTTAATCTGGCCATGCTTGACAGGGCCCATCCTTTCCGCTGAAGGGAAAGACCACTTAGAGGCCAGGCCAATAAGGCCCAGCAGCCCTCTGGCCTGACTGGGGTGATTTGTCAGGCCCCTCCGGCGTGCCTGTGGTGGTCACACCGATGAATTTATCCCAAGGTAAATGGAGATAGCCCTCGCCGGCCGCAGGCCCGGCACTCTGATTACAGGCCCTCTCTTCGAGTTGCATTGATAGATGTTGCTTGTGTTTATCTATTTACAATGCTACTAAATCTGTGAATACAATGTAACATGGGCAGAAGGGGTACAACTCAGGGGGCTGAGTAAGAGAGGGAGCGAGTCCTGCATGGTTTGATTTATGCTATGCTATGCAGAGCAATAAAGAGGCAGCACAGATGAAAGGTCTGGGATGAAACAGCTCGGTGGGGTGGAGGTTATGGTTTTGCATTGGGGTCGGAAAGGCGCTAGGATGACTCTCATGCATTTCTCTCAGTGGGTGCTGTCCACCATGCCATAAGAATAACAAACACTCAGCAAAAGGAATGAAAGGCGCATTTCAGGCACACAGGGTGAAACAGAATGTACTTTCGCGACAACAATGGGGAGCCAATCGGAGATGCACAGTGGTGAACATTTATCCCAGCACTCCCACATCTATGGTGAAGAGTAATTCCAGCCAGGTACAATCACTGGGACAGCTCTGGTTCAGACAGCCTCTTCCATCTCATTCCCATCCAGCCAACTTAAACCAGCTGTGCTCCACAGCCTTGTAAAGAAAACCTTAGATCGCAGCTCTGATGAAAATTAGTTGAGTTCAAAGGAGTAAAATTAGACATAGAGTAGAGTTTTTAGTTGCTTTGTCCGTCCAAGTCTTTGAACTAAGCAGCAATGATGAAATCACCACTGAGATTCTAAAAAGGGACTACAAAACATGGCAAAGTACATTCAGCTGTCAAGATTCAAACTACAGCAAAATCATCGCCATCATCAAGAGAAATGCTCTGAGTCCCAGTTTTATATTTTGTGTGTATAGTTTCAAGTAGGGATGGGCATTTTCAGTAATTTCAATATTGGAGTACTCTCATTACCTTATGAACAAGTGATCGATTACTCGCCAATTATATATATAATAATATATAATATATAAAGAAATATGGGAGGTCCGACTTCCCGACTTCCCGACCAAGCCTACTGTTTGGCTGTCGGAGAACATGACATGCAAGTTTAACGCCACATATCTTACACTGCGCGTTATTGACGTCTTTTTTATCAAAGTATTTCCAGACATACTTTTCCTGGTCACGGCTGCTATGGTGCACGTAGTGAAACCCTACTTGAATAATGACGTCAACAATGAGTACTCGTACCCATCCCTAATTTCAAGCATGCAAACAACATTTCCTCTTCTTCTCTGTGAAGTGGTTAAGCAAGGTCACGCTATGGTCCCTCTGCCGAGGAGTAGAACATCAGGGCTACCTTACTTAACCTGCTGCCACCATGACCCTGACCCAGGAAAATTGGATGGATGGATGGAAAAAGGTCATTTGCAAAGGATAATTACTGACACTAGGTTAGAATACCATGTACAGTCATCAAACGTGAGAAAGGGTTTGCAGCATGTTCATTACCCTACAACTTGAGTTGTAGAGCTGAGTTTTGCAGATAGTAAATCCTTTTATCATTTTCAGTGTCACATTATTACTGTGTTTGACCAGAACCGCTGTGGATTTCTACCTGAAGCAGTGATATTACATTAAATACAGATTGTGTACAGTCCTTCAGCATATCCATGGTGAATGACATGAATCCAAGAAGAGGTCTATGGGATGTGTGTGAAACATTATTTAGAAGTTGTTTTATTCAGATCACAGAATATTGAAGGAACACCTCCTCACTGACTGAAAGGAATTCCTCTCAATCCCCAGGGGACAGTGATAACCCTGATAACCCTGTTGTACCAATATCATTTAGGCTCATTTAGATCCAGTTGTCACACCTCAAATCTACCAAGATATAATAATCAAACTTCATAGTCATCAACAGTGGCATCATCGTCAGCAGTAATAGCCACTGGACAGATGATTCTCTATCAGTCAACAGTGGCTCCATGATTTTCGATCTCAACTGGCTTGACCGCTATATGCACAGGAAGCCCTGTTGTTCCTAACCACAGTACAGTATCCCCTACCGTACACGCCCACACACCCCAACAACCCCCCTCTTGCCCCAACCTCTTTGAAAGCTTATGTATGGCGCTCTCATTGTTTCCTCAGCCTATTGAGGTAAAGATAACTGTGGGTTGTGAGAGCACTGAGTGATTATACATCAGTAAAATCACAGGGGGTATATATCACTGCCACTGGGACACACCCACTGGAATGAATTGGGTCAAATGAGAGCAGTGCATCGGGCAGGGCACATTGACAGTTACTAATGCACCTCCCATGGCCACTAATAGGGGTGTACAAATTGCCAGAGGTTTGTAAACTTTGCCTGTTTGGGGCAGGTGCAGATTGCAGGAAGCTTTGCGGTAGTGATACA
This sequence comes from Seriola aureovittata, assembly GCF_021018895.1. Taxonomy (NCBI): domain Eukaryota; kingdom Metazoa; phylum Chordata; class Actinopteri; order Carangiformes; family Carangidae; genus Seriola; species Seriola aureovittata. The sequence continues at coordinate 20,598,065 of NC_079369.1, read as the reverse complement.
GGTAGGTAACTGAATCAACACTTCAGCAGTACCCCATGATGAAAGGGTTGGACTCTATTCAAACAAAGAGGAGGGGAGTTCCTTCCATAAGCATCCGTCTCACCCACAAGACAGTTTAGATGGACTGAGACAGAATAGAGAAGATGGAATGTGGGTGAAGACTAAAAGGTAGAGGAGAATATACCTGAAATGGACTTCATCAACAAGAGGAACCAGACTTGTAATACATATAAATGGACAATTTCAATACCATTACACTCTTTCTCCAACATTTACCATATTTTAGTAGCATGATCTTTGTTTAACCTTAAACAAATGCCTATAGTTGAAAATCAGTTTTACCATACCGTCCACAGACATTGCGGAACCACACAGAAAGGTAAAATATTAAAGACAAATACCCTTTCCTTCAAAATGTATATCTGCATATTAGGGATGGAAATCAAGAATGGCAAAAATTCTCTCATCGATGCAGGCATTTTTTTTCTGACAGTTGCACATCGCAAAACAATCTCATGTGTTTACGCTGCTGGAAACTTGCAACAAGAAGTTGTGATGGAGAAGAAGAAACAGCCCAAAGCATGGCAGTTATCTTTACAAAGGCCCTACTCTTTTCAAACTAACTAATCTTTGGCCACACGCCTGCCTGAGTTGCGTACGCTGCAACTGACTGAGCAGGGATTAGACGCCTCTCTGCCTATACTCTACTGATAATCTGCATGTGAAGTATTTATGGGATATCTGTAAATTGTAGCTACAGAAAATAACTTGGGTTAAACTCTTCCCCCCTAAGCTGCAGGAGTCTCTGCATGCACATCGGTCACACACCGTGCCAACCACCACCACAAGTAAATTATCAACCTGTTGGAAACGCTAGTGGCTTCATTTCATAAAGAAACAGTGCTAGATGTGATGTCTGTAAAATAGTCATTTCAAGGGTGCAAACACCTGTATACGCAACATGGGCTGAAATTCCAAGAATGCGATGTATTTGACACATGCATGAGTGCCACTTCTTCCAAACAAAACAACACCTTACAAAGGGTAAATATCTAATGCTATATTAAAATTAGCACCACACAGACAGGCTTAGCAGACATTACTTTGACTAAGAAAACCTAAATAAAAACAAATACTGTTCAAATATTTAAGACAATAAAACAGTTGCACTGAAACTGAAAACCTGGATAGGCTTACTTATTCCACTCAGAAAATTGATCAGGAATCATTGAGGGAATTAATAAAGAAAAGCACTGATAAGCAGAATCGATAATGGCATTGGTATCAATAAAATCTCAATCAATTCTCACCCCTATTGCATATGTATCTAATTTGTTGTGGATTTGGTTGTGTGTAAATACAAACAGCTAATAAAGTCACTTCTGTCATATAAATAAATGAAACCCCAAGTTCATCAATATTTCAATCAATACACAATAAACGTTTACTTCTTGGTCTTCTAAACAGGCCGTAGGAAATTGAAGCAGCACCATTTTAGTAAGTTATTGTTTTGTGTTGGTTTGTCAAATGTTACTAAATAATGAGCATGGAAGGACATAACTAATGTCTATCAATTATCTGATGTGCGAATATTCAAGTAAAAAAAAAAAAAAATACTTACAGTACAATACAGTTCCTCTCAGGAAAGAACTATTTTTGTTTTCAACAATCCTATTATTGGGAAATTAATGTATATATCTGTGGAAGCTGAGCTGTTGCAAGAGAAAACAAGTGGAGGCTGAGGAAGGAATGTTACACCCTGCTCTCTGATCCTGCCACACCACTCAGTTTGTCCTCCCTTGGACCTGTTGTCTTATCACACTACAACACCAGAAAACACAGACATGCCCAGCTTGCAAAGGCGCCTCAGGAACAGAGGGTCATCAAAGCCACACAGCTATTTTATGTTTTTGAATTTACGGTATTTGAGTCAGTATGTGTGATGCTGTTTGAGTGATACAAAAAGAAAACAAAAGCAGAAATATTATATGCAAAGAAAAATTTGCAAACCAACAGTCATCTGTATATCAAAGAGAAGGAGGTAAGACGTACACAATTTACTTTTATATTTTTATGTCTTAAGAGGCACAAAGTATGTGTGTAACTCCTAAATACAGTAGGTGCATAGGTCTGTAGATTTGTCTATCTGTATGTGTGTGTAAGGGCTAAGATGGGTCTTCAGAGTCACACCTGTCTGCTGCAGTTTGCACTGAGGCGAAGGGAGGCACAACAGGCATACAGTGTCTATACAGGCCAGTGCACCTGGAGAGAAGGACTTGATGGCTGAATGTACATAGAGCAACAGGACATAGAAGGGAATATCTAAATTTTGTTTTCCCCTGCAATCAGCTGTCTAATAACATTGTATTATTAAAGTTTAAGTATCATATTTCATCAATTACAGCCAAATATTTTTACAGTGACTTTAACGCTTTTGAACACAGTACCACCTAAGTTTTCATTCTCATACTGCACCACTGCCTAGAACAACTATTATCGCTTTATATCCATGGGCACTAACTGGTATAAAGAAATGCAAACCAATATAAATTATCATATAAGCCACCATATAAATTACATATGACATTATTTACTCACTTACTGGGATTCTAGAGTGTGTTTACTGGCCATAATTCCATAATTACAAATACACAGTAGGTCTGTTCAACTACACTGGTAATACCATGTTAAACCATAAACTGGAGTGTAGTTATTAGGCTTTAATTCTGTGTTTTAGCTATAATAAAGTGACCCCTTTGCTCACAATTTCACTATACATTGTAGTTTGAGCAGAACAATATATAATAGTATTGAACTTGACTATATCTTTATATTGATTTATGAAAATCAATACTCTTGAGTAGTCAATAGACTGTACTGCCTTTGCCATTAAGACTGTTTAAAATAGCCATTCATAAAGTGACTGTGATTCAGAACATGTAATCAATGCAGCCACTGCAGACTAAGAGGAGACTCTCAAGGTAATGCAGGAAGTACTCATTCTGTTCAGTCTAACTCTATCTTCAGCTATGTACCAGTATAGTGTGACTTGGCCTGTGGCTTGGCAGTGGATCGACACACTGAAGACCCGTGTGTGTATGTGTATATTTGTGGGTGTATGTGAGTGTACGAAGCTGTGACCTCAGATGTGTACAACACCTGTGTCCACTAGGCGTTACGACGTTGCACTAAAGACCTGCAGCTGCTAAAACCGTCTCTCTCTCTCTCTCTCTCTCTCTCTCTTCATTTCACTGGGTCACACATGTTTACGCACACACACACACCTTCATGTTGCTCATAAGTATATACATGACATGTTAATACTGTATGTTTACAATATACATGCATACATCCTTCTACCTCTTACACATCCAATCACAAAACTCTAGTGTATTTTCATGGCAAAACACACATTCCCAGTCCATGGTGTTGGCTACTCACACACATACAAACACACAAACACACACACACACACACACACACACACACACACACACACACACACTCTCTCTGCAGGATTATGACATGTTATTAATTGCCGCCATTATCAGCGACAGCTTGCCCGAGAACTGGGCCCTTCTCTGGGGGCGTGAGGCCCAGCGTCGCAGAATACAAAAAAGTGAGAGAGAGAGGGAAAGAAAGAGACACAGAGAGGGAAAGGGCACATTGAAAGAGGTGAGTGAGTGATGGAGGAAAAGAAAGAGGAGTGTGAGACTGCATGAAAGAGAGACAGAGACAGTGAAGGTGTAATGCGTCACGCAGCGCGATGCAACACTCTGCCCAAAAGGGATTGTGGGATTGTGAATAATTTATCAGAAAACATTTTTCTTGGTCCTTTCCACAGACTCACAAATCCTCCCTGAGCTCTCTTTAGCTGGGGCTGGAGATAATGTACCGTGTGTGTGTGTGTGTGTGTGTGTGTGTGTGTGTGTGTGAGCTGTAGAAGGATAACAACTTCTGCCTTACACAGACTAAATGGACATCTCCATAGCAACATACATGTACATTGGTGAATTACATTTGTAAACTCCTGCACAAAAGTACCCACATGCTGAACCTGTACAACACAGCCTATTCGTGTCACCAAAATGTTATTGGATGGTGGATCACACATGGTTACAGAGCCATCTTCTGTTCACACTTTATGAAAGCAAAGAAGATGGCAATTCATAAACAAAGACATCATCAAACTACCAATCTCACAGCTGAATCAGCGGCACAGAAATCTCTGAACCTCGTCACATGTTCACTGGCCCGTCAGATCTTTTCCCTGCTCATATGTAGAGCGAGAGAGAGAAATTGATTAGAAGGAGTTTGAAGGAGAATTCGATTGTCAACAGCGTCCTGGCATCAACTCCCCCAGCCCATTCATCTGTAGCAGCAGAAAAAACAGTTACGTGAACTGTCACACCCAACTCTACTGTTAATTTAAGGTAATTAGCAAGCGAGTGATTCCCAATACATCATGGTGCAACTGGCAGACTCCACAATATTTCACAGCCAATCTGTTACCTTTGCAGCCCCGCCTCCCTCCCCCTCCCCCTCCCTCTCTCTCTGATTCTCTCATTTCAGACACAGTAACTACACATGCAAACACACATATCCCTGCTGACAAACACCAAAACACACACACACTGACAGATACTGACATTCTCAGACAGGTTGATGTGGAAAATGAATGTCTTTTGTGCTATTTCAGCTCTCATAGTTACCTTCCTCACAATGTACTAGCATGCCAGCCTAATCTTATACTGTCATAGGTGTTTTAGTGTAAGTTTTTATTTTTTTCTAAATATAGGTTCAGACACTGAGACACTTCTCCATAGTGTATTGTCGGTAGGTAAATAATATTTTGGCCATCCTTTTACAGGGACTACACTGAATAAAAATTTATTTTTCAATATATAGCCACACTTTGTGATTTCCACCTTATTTTCGACATGCTATGTATCTAGATTCACGACACAGTCCAATGTACTACACTTCATACATGAGACTATAAACACTGTATTTCACTAGATTTGTAGCTAAATTAGCAAAATTAGCTTTCTACCAGGCGTTGGTGCCATTAGGAAGTATAAAGACAGTGTGATGGGCAAAGAAAAGGAGAGAAGGAGAAAAACCACATTTGAGGGGCTGGTTAACATGCAGAAAAGGTGTCAAAATAACAGCTGCATGCTCCAGGGCATCACTTTCATTTCTGACTAAACAAACAGATGTCACATGTGTACTAAACATACCACTCCTTGGCCACAAAGTCTTTTAACTTTCTGACTTCAAAGATGATGACCTAGTGCTTAGGTACGTTTGGTTTAGGTTTCATGTCTGAGAGTGTATGTTTTCAGAGTCTGTGTAGTTGTTAATTTGTGTTTGAGTGAGTCTGTATATTTACACACAATAGCAAATACTGTACAAAAAAAGTGTGTTAACAACATCCAACATCTGGTTTGTATTTACTTGTATGCCTCAGATTTTGGAAACAGGACAAGTGATGTAGAAACAGTTTATATTCCAAGATACTATCAATGAGTTTTTCAATCAAGCATATTTACTTATTTACATTTACTTATTTTTTTTTTACTAAAAAAAAATGTCTTGTAAAAGACGTACAATAGATTATAAAGGCAGACCTACGATTACAATTGAAAACTGTCATTATCCCTGTATGAGAAGGGGATTCATTTGGTGCCATGTTTTCTCAGTGACCATGGTAAACTTTTTGCCATTAAAAGTGTAGCATTTATGGTTTACAAATGTCTTTGCCTCATGTACTATTGAGCAAGAAAATGCTTATTTTCTTGACAGCTTGTGAAATGTATTGATCTCAGAAGTATGAGAGTGGTACTGAGAAATACAAAGGCATCTCTGATTCTTTTATGTACTGTAAATCTGCTGCTACCATTTGAAACAGTAGCTGGGCTAAATAAGACGTGTAAATGCCCAAAAGAGGGTGCAGTGCAGCAGTGGCACCGCTCCAGAGTCATCAAGCTAATAGTTTTATTATGTCCAGCATGCTGAAAAATGGCAGCACATTACTTCTATGTTGAACGATTGATAGAAAATCAACTATGGAACCAATAGTTTCATGTACCAACAGAAATTTGGGAAGCTTTGTGCTTTAATATTGTTATAGTTAAATCTTATCTATGGCTCTGCTCAGTTTCAGACAGTAAGTGAACTAGCAGGCCTCTCTCAGACAGAGCAGCTGGGGAGGTGTGAGACTACTTTAGCTCGCTGCACCACATCAATCTCTTAGAAGCTTTAAGACATTCACACAGTTGTACACCCACATATGCATGTATCACACTTGCACTCATTCATACACCTGCCATGTTCTATAAAAGTCCCATGTTATAATAATGTAATGGCTAATAGTTTAAGTTTACAATGGCCGTGGTATAAATAGCACATAATGGTGTAAATAACAAATCACAAACCATGGTACTGTTAATATACTAATTTAAAGTAAAGTAGTAGTGGCCATAATATTATGTGTCTATAGACAGATACATGGTGGAATTACAATGGGTGCATATGCATGCCTAACTGAATGATATTTTCTGTGCAACTGGATTTACACCTCCTAGTTCCATAAAGCTTTATTTGTAAGTATTGTGGTACTGTGTCTCTCTCATCAACACAAAATATTTAAAACAAACTTTGTACAAATTGTACAAACAAAGGAATTTATTGAAAATGATCAGTTTTAAGCCGCAAACCAAATCCCAATTTGGAGCCAAGATTATTAATCAGTTTCACTAAAAACAGAAAGTGCAATACTGAAAGAAGTGGCCCGAGAGGACAAGAAGTTACAATTTTCAAGAACCAAGCGCTAAATACAGTTATAGTAAAGAACAGGACTACACAATTACATTCAAAGATGCCATGTAGAGAACTCTCATCAAGTCACCAAACACCAATTGTCATCCAATGATCACAAAAAAGTGGGACTGACTGTTAAGGACAAACAGGAGGTATATGGATAGATCTTTTTATACTTTTTTGCCTCCCATCATTTGCTTATGAGCAGTCTTCAATTTCTCCTTTAAGGTTGCTTCACTGTCATCATGTATGGGGCCTTCCAGGGATTCTCTTGATTGTGCTGGTGTGTGATTGTGTGTGTATAATCAACTCTACCTTATTGTGTGGTTAGCAAACACAGAGAGAATACCATAAACACTCACCCTCCTTTGCGTCACCGTGGTTTGTTTCCCGAGGGCATGGCACTGCATTTCAAAGGGGTGGGATAAATATCGTAGAGTTTGAGTGAGACTGGAACGTGGGGTCCTCTAAGGTGTGGTTCCTGAAGAAAGAAAAAAAAGAGAAAGAAAAAACGGTTTTGTTTAAAATTATTCAGCTGTATACATTGCATTGTAAAACATCTAGCTTTGCTCTTAATTTGTTCTGATTTTTATTTCATTTTATTTATTCATTAAATTACTTTCTTTTGTCAATTAAATTTCCAGAACCTTACTTGAGGCAAATTTCTAATACAAGGTCAGAATATTGATAACACAGGAATGAAAAGAGTATTTTTCTGCTGGTACAGCAGTGGAAGAGTCGATATTGTCACTAGGCTGCTTTTTGGCTTGTCCTGATGTCTAATTAGACTGTTAAGAGCCTGTAGAGCAAGTTAAGGTTGGGTGGCTGAGCAAGGCCCCATCTACTTTAAACACAGTGACCACAGTGCCTTCCTCTGCCTCTGAACTTTCGCTTTAAAAACAGAATAACTGGCTTTTTTGCTTACAAATTGGGGACAACCACCGGGTCTTGGTATAAAGCTGGCTTAGCTTTCAATGAAAGCACTGTGTTTTGAGTTGTTTTGATGCGTGTTCAACCTATAAGCTTCAGATGCTCCTTTGGAAAAATGTTCATGATTCTGCAGACTTTTTACTGGATACCTCAGTTTGAGTACTTTACACACAGTATTGTATTTCATTTTTAATTAACTGTCATGTTACCTTGAGGTTTAAGATGAAGCCATGCTGAGAACATGGGACAAAAACTATGAAGATCAGCAAAGCAAATCTGCCTGAGCGCCCTGCACTGTCAAACTAGCACCTTGGAGCATTTGGTGTATTTGGAGAATTTCGAGACGATCGCACTCAGTTTTTATCAACATTGCCTCAGTGGAAGTGAGACAGCGAGAGACACAGAGGGAGAGATTGGAGCAGTCGCTGGGGTCTGTAACAATCTTCATCTGATTTGTTTTTCCTCCTCTATCCTTACTGCCTCTTCTATCTTTCTCATTGTACTTTTTCTGTCTGAGTGAAAATGTGAGCAGACTCAGATCATCAGGTTGCTAGGCAACGCTGGCGGTGTGGAGGCACGTAACATTGGGATCCGGGTCCTGTTTTTGTTGGGTTTCAGTGTTCTTCTCATTATCACTTTCCTGTTGGTTGTCATTCATCCTCTTCTCTTTCTGATTCTGTGCCTTTTATTTTCTCTTCCTTTTCTTTTACTCCATTTCTTTTCCCTCCTTTCTGTCTGTATGACTGCACAGTGGAGATTTCCGTGCCTAGAAGATGTGCAGTGTCTCTAGCCAGCAGGAGCAGCAGCAGCCGTGAGCATTTATCAAAGCCGTGCTCCGTAATGACCACTCAGCAGTGGGGAAATTGAGCTGACCCCGAGGCCAAAGCTGTTAGAGGGGACTGGTGGGAAGGCCAGCAGGGTCAGGCCATCCTTGTCCCACCCACTTAGTGGGCAGTTAGCGCTGAACCATTAGTTTACTGTTTGGAGGCCTCACAGCTATCCCTTGCACAGTATACACACACAAATATGCACACATACACACTCGGACTCACACACAATGTGGACAACAGCCCCTCCGCCCAATCTTCAGCACTTCAATGTTTACCTGACACAAGTTGTAAAAGGAAAAGAGTCAAAGAAACCGAGGGGGTAAACTTTGTTGGCTGCCAGTAAATGCTTAGACTTGGCATTATCAGGAACCATTTCTCTGTTGTTGTACTGAAAGCAGGTCAAGACAATATGGGCAAAGTAAATGTAGCTTTATTTTACATTTTCTTTAAAGGATTGGGTGTTCAGTCCAAGTGAAAATGAGCCACAATATGCTGGGATTAACACTTGAATTCAAATTTGAGCTGATACTACATTGCATGAACATTGTATGTTTAGTTATCTAACAGGGTGATTCAACATGTTATGACCTAAATCTGAGTTTCATCTACATGAGAACACTGACAGGATTTGCACTAGTTTTAGTCTGTCTTTTCCATTTTGCTTTTGGCCCATTTAATCTGTGGGTGTGTCTGTGTCTTCTGTAGGGATAAACTGGAAAGGTAATGTATGGAGTATACAGGCCCTCTCTCACATACATACACACATTGTCTCACACAGGGTGAATCCCCTGTGACGTCTGAGTCAGATGGAGCTCAGTGTGTGACAGGCTTTCCAATCTTTTCAGACTCTTTATTAGCATCACCACACCATTTTTTTGTTTCACATGCAATGAACAGTTTTCTTCATGAACACTCAAACATGACAATGCACATATTTGCATGGGTAATGTCTAATCACTCAGTCCTTGTAGATCAAACCTTACATCTTTGACACCTATTTGCTTGACAATAACAGTTTCCGTTTCAGAAAGTTAAAAGAAGTGTTTAAAAAAAACAAATTAGTGATAAACATACATAAATAAATACATACAAAAAAAAAAAGAATGAAATTCATTAATTTTTTATAAACAAAAAGGTGATCGTCTGTAGTAGCATATTTGACCTTTGTTGGTCTTTCTAGATACTGTGGAGACATGACAATTGCCAGAGCTCGTTAATGCCGGGAAGCTGCACGGAGACAGATCACTGGCTCTAGTTAGCGTTATTTAACTCAGCTATGTCTTCAGGCACTTGCTGACAACAGTCCAGGGGCTGCCATGGGGTAAAAAACCGCAGGGGAGCCGCACACACAGACAATCAATATGGACGCAGATGGGAAGAGAGGTGGGGGCAGAAAAAAAAGAAGAGCTGGAATAGTCATTTTCGCTTGAGAGGCGCTCCCTTGAAAGCCATGAAATAAAAATCTGAACTTTAAAATTGATAAGGATTGATTTCGCTGACACGGGATCATAACATACACCCCTTTGGAGACTGGCAGTGTGAGGGCTTACAGATGCCTGGCGCATAAAGGAGAATGGGGAGGACGTAAATCTGACTACAGCACAGCAATTAGCCTTTTACTGTGGAAAAGATATGGAGAATCTTTACTGTTTCATCAAATGGCATTAGGCACGCTCTCGGCCTGGAGGTTTCTGTGGGAAGACAAATGCTAGAATAAACTTGTTTGGACAGATGGATTGGATGGAATTCTTCACAAAGTTCACTATTTTCCCTCATAGATCCATATAGATCACTAGCAAACGGTTAGTTCATTTGTGGCTTCTATTAAATGTCACACAGTGTTTGAGCAATAAGTACAGAGATACGCTCACCCTAAATGACATTTTCAACAATGTTTTCAAAGACGAAGTGTGCTGTCAGATACAGTAGATTCTGAGTAAGTTTATCTCAATGTTCATGTGATAGCTGAGTTTATGGGGGGGGGGGCGCAACATGGAAGCTGTTCATATAATGAAAGTAGATCGTCGCTGTTTTCATAAATATTCATTTGCAGGCCCTCTAATCATGTTATGAATCTGAAAACAACATTGTTTTTTAATTGCGCTATCATGTATCCTTTAAAAAACAAATATTCAGCCCCCACTATGCAAATTAATTACTATTCAAATGAGTACCATAGAGCGGAAAAGATGATTAGGTTGAAGAAGAGAGAACTTGGTGCTAATTCCTACTCAGATGAGTGATTGGGAGGAATGAACAGGGAGGTCTTGATCAAAGCTAACATTGTAAGCTAACATTGTACTGTATGCTGGTGAGCAGATGGTGAGCCATAAATCCTCACCCAGGCTCTGACACATATTAGCATTTAGTTAGCAGCCCACAGCTTGCCAGCCATTTAGGTAATATCTCCATCAGATCACTTTGGAAATGGTGATGGAGTGAGTTGGGGGGATTTTAATGCTTTCCACGACTGTATTGTGCTTAGTTAGAGGGAACTCTGACTGTGCCATGAAGTGTTGCTGTTTGCAGCGGTGGGAGACTGCATGTGTTGACAAATACGCTCATCACTGCCCATTTAACTGCACAAAGCTTTCACTGGCACCAGCAACTTGCATACCATCATCATTTACTTCAAGTGGATACACAAAATGCCAATATACCTGACTCACAATGCCATGGATTGGCAATAGCTTTCACATCATTTCAAAATGTTTATTTAAAATATGTGTATTTTTCACATTTTGAATTAAAGTTGGAAGTGACCTTAATGGGCCATTCAGAGCCCATAATCATGAACAATTTGGTCGTATAAATATACTGACTGCAATGTTTAAGTGTACATTACAAAAAACATACAGTATATACTTATGCAAATACTATATTTGTTTAGCAAATGATTAAGCTAGTTGTGTAATGCTAACAAGCTTTCCATTATGCTGATAAGATTTATTATTAAATTGAATGCCTTTAAAAACACCAACATCTCTAATGAAGTGATAGCTGTCTGAAACAGCAGCCTCAGTCAGCTGCTGCACCCTGATGAGACATGAAATTCAACCACTGACAGAGGTCTTCAATCAAATAATCAAATCCTACAGTGAGACTATTACTGGTATTTGACATCCTGGATTTATGACAAAATCATATTCCATATGTTGTAGAGACATCAACAGACTGAAAATGTATTTTCAAGTCATCTGTCATTTCTGAGGGGAGTTGATATCACTGAACAAGTGCATGTGTCCCAAAGCCAAGAGACTACACTCCTGACAGAGATCAGAAACAGTTTGTTTCTTGCTGCACAAAGATACCCCATGGTGACCGATTTGATGGTTTAGCTTGCCGTGTGGACTTAAACATTTCCAGCAAACTTTTTTCATTCTACCAAGCTGGAGCAAAGAGCTGAATAGTTTCTCTTTTTTATTCACTCATTTTTTGTTTTGCTCTGTTTTTTGTTGTCCATTACCAGATAATTTAAGGATTAGATGTGCTGTTACTGAAGCTACAGCCAACTTCCCAACATTTTTATTATGAATTTGGCTTAAAATACTGTGTATGCGAGCAAAGAGAGTAGGAGACAAGCAAACAGATAAAGGGCTGAAAGCAGCTGACACTAAGCAGAATTCAAATAGCCTATGATGTGTCCCAGACATAAAGTTTTGACCTCCTCTTGCTATAGTATAACATTCAGACCCCCTAACAGAGGCCCTTTCAAATCTTAAAGACATTCTTAACAGATATTTCAGTCTATTATTTATATTATGTTTGGCTTCAATTATGGTTTTGTTTCCATATAACCCCGAAACATTTTTATTCCTTATTCAGCTGTCACATTTCTTCGACACCACGAGCACCAGTATCACACCCCATCTTTTGGTTTATGGCGGCAGATCTCTCCTTTAGTTTATTCTTGGTTTATGAGTTTGGCATTTAAACTGGGGATTGTGCTGAACTAATATAGACACTAATAAGAATATATTTATATTATCAAATCTTGTTCACCAGAAAAGTAAAAAGTTTAAATATTGAATGATAAGGACTAAGACTATGCAGTAATATGCATGCATGCATTGCAACACAACACAGAAGAAATGCTCTAAACTCACTTAGTGACACTCACACACTGACAGATAGAGTGAATGACCCTCCTGCTGCATGGATTGGGTTGCAGTGTGTGAGCTGATAGTGAAAGGGCAACAGCAGTGAGAAAGAGCGAGACAGAGAGTGCAAACTATGTGTAGATGTCTATGCATGTGTGTGTGTGTGTGTGTGTGTGTGTGTGTGTGTGTGTGTGTGTGTGTGTGTGTGTGTGTGTGTGTGTGTGTGTGCGTGCGTGCGTGCATGTATGTGTGTGGGGTTAATTGCGGTTCAACGGTGAGGAACAGCTGAGAGAGCTCATATATGGCACAGAGGAACAAGCATGGTGACAGGCAACTTGACAACACAACCTGTTTTATGGTGACAAGTGTCAAGTGTGTGTGTGTGTGTGTGTGTTTGAGAGAGAGAGAGTGACGGGGGAAGAAAGTGTGAGAAAGAGAGAGTGAAGACTGTGCTAAAGAAAGGCAGGTGATCAGTGAAGTGCCTGTCTGCCCACACAACATGTTCACACGCCTCCTTTAAGAATAGCAAAGAGTCTTGGTAAGCAATTTCTACACCAGGGGTGCTGATCGGGAGGATTGTGTGACGTTGTGTGTGTGTGTGTGTGTGTGTGTGTGTGTGTGTTAGAGAAACTGAACAGAAAAGAGGCAAAGAAGAAGTTGACTATCCTTCACCTGTCACCTAAAGTACCAACAGGAAAGGGATCTAAGAAAGATCACTGACTGTTTTCCTCTTACCCGTGAGGCTTAGCAGGGAAGACAGCAGCCAAAGTGCGGTCTACTTTACACCAGGTTGCAAAATAAGTATTTGCCTGGCTTTGTGTGTGGCTCTGCCAGAGTTGCAGCTGTGTGTTTGTGTGTGTTCTTGATGCATAAGCACGGGTTCAAATCATCAAAGCAGCACTCCTCAGCTCAGTTTTCAGTAAGCAGCTAAAGGTTAGACTTATGTGTTGCTACTTACAGTAACACACCGAGACTCCTTTACACCATATCATTACCACTACAGAACTCACCTGTCAATCACACCAATCGAGTGAAGCTCGAACCTAAATATATTTTCTCCATGGTAATTCAACATTTTTGGTGAGCAAATATCATTTTGACATCTGATCTAATATTTGTAAAGAACAAAGTTCATACCACCTTAATTCAAGTTTATGCCAAGCATCTAAAACAAGGTTCTCTCAAATTTTTTGACAGCTGTTATTAAATCAATTTTACATTATCTTTCTGGTCTTACCCATTTTTTCATCTGTATTCTCTTCAAATTCTCCTCTGATTAAATTAGATTAAATGAAAGAGCTTTATTTATTGTAAAAAACTTAATTGAATTTTTCTAGCTGCAACAATTAATCTGCAACTATTTTGATAATGAAATACTAATTTCACTAATTTTTCAAAGCAACAATACCAAAGAATTTGCTGGTTCCAGCTTCTCAACTGTGAGGATTTTTTCTTTATCTTACATGAGAGTCAATCACGTCTTTGGATTTTGGACTGTCGGTTGATCAAAACTAGCATTTTAAAGACATTTAACGGACTCAATGATTAATCAAGAAAATTATTGATTTTAATTGACACTGAAAAATTTTGTTAGTTGCAGCCTGAAACTTTTTATCTATTTTGGTGTTACATGTTTTTTTATACGTTATATGTCTTATATGCTGTTGCTATCTTTAACACATTTCCGTAGTACTTTTTTTAAATTCTATCTCCCTAAATTCTTTCAACCCTTTCTTGGTTAAATAAATATGTAAATATTTTACCACCCAACAGCAACCCACACTCATGAAAAACAACTTGAAGTGTTGTGTGTTACAACCAGAAATAGGCCTGTGACCCATCCTGGGGTCACCAGCCATAGTTTAAGAAACGCTGACTGTCAGTGAGTTTAAGACCTTTTTAGCACTCATTGATGTAGCAGAAGGCTCCACTGTGATAAAGATACGAGTGAAAGGTTGAAAGTGCCTCTGTTGTCCTGTGTGTTCTCAATGAAGTGACGGTCACGGAAACTTATTATAGGATTACACCTGGTTATAATTTGCCCATTATCTTATTAGAACTGACTGCAACAAGAATACAGTGAAAGTCCTTCATTGTAGTCCTCAGCCGTAGATCATTTTCTTTTGTGTAGTGTAAAAACATTGTGTAAGCTCTGTATTGATCAAACCCCAATACAGTATGTACTTATCTGGGCATTGCACAAGCTAGTGTAATGGAACAAAGCAATTGTAAAGTTTTAAGAAATTAGTGTTTCAACTTGTTATTATCATTTTCCAAGCTGTGTATATAAATAAGGAACTAACTAAATAATCAAGACCCTAAGAGATGGCTTGCCTACTGTTCTGCTATTTTTGTTACATGAAAACTGAAAATTGAATTCTTATCACCGTTAGCATTTCAGGCATGACTGGGATTCAAATTGGCAACATCTCCTCTTAGGTTCTATTTTCAGGGTATATTTTAAATCAAGAACCACGCTCCCACCGCCATCCAAATGAGGTCTTATCAAATCAAATGTCATAAGAAATAACTATGATGATGGGAGTCATATCTAGTATTTAAAGTACTTCTAGTTTTCATTCTCATCAAATAGTTTGCATTGACTAGTCGTGCAGCAACTGCCGTGGACTGAATTCAAACCGACATTGATGTGGTATGCGTCTCAGCATGCTGAGCCACCAGGACGCCAGATCTGGTCTTTGAAGCCATCGTGGGTTCCCTGAGGCCAACAGCAGCAGTAGCCAGAGGGGTATCAAATGTGTTAGAGCTGCCCCACTAATAAGATAAGTGGGTTAATGCTAGCACTAGAGGTTTGCCACTCATCTCAATCTGTCGTGTTTAACAGTCTCACAGGAATAGCTCTCAAATTTAAATGCTGGACGGCTGCTGATGGAGTGGTAGTGTGTGTATTCTTTCTGATTGTGAGATGGGTGCAGAGCTGTGCAAGTATATGTGAGTATGTGTGGATATGTGTTTGTGGGGAGTGAGCATGGGTGGAAGCAATGTAAGACGCTGGCTAAGTATCATGGAACATCAGTTGACACTAGAAAAATACAGCTGCCGATAAATCTCCGACAACAGCCTCGGACTCAAGTTACGCTCCATGATTTATCGGAGTTGTTCCTTTTAGACTTGCCATTTGGGAGCCACAATCTCTGTAGGTCATTTGTACAACTTACTTTTAAACTTTAACACTACTCAAAGTACAAATGTAGGAAGAAGGAAACCTGGCCTTTCCATAGATGAAAGCAGCTGGATATCATTTATCTGTTCTCGCTCTTTTTCCCATCTGAGGCTCTTATTTCATTCTCCACTCTAAAAATTGTCTCAAATAATCAATGATTCAGCTTGGATGTTTATATTTAACCACTGTTGTACCAAATGGTTGCTCTCAAAATGTCAAGTGTCTGTTTGAAAACTGGGCTTAATTGGAATATGTGTGCTTTAAGGTGCAAGCTATTACTCTCATTCAGTCTATATTGATCTGCAGTTCCAGCACTGATGAGTTCTGCAACATGTTTATTAGATAGAGAGGGATGTGTTGAGACATTACACCTATTTTCTTTGATAAACATTTAATAGAAAAAAAGCCTGGTGTCCCGACTGTTGAGAGTAGTATTACATGCGCTGATGCAGAATGGGTTTTAATCTGGCGCACTACTGGGGTTGTTGCATGTCAGCAAATGTCTACAGAAAAACAATGATTTAACAACTTCACTAGGAGGAAAAGCTTTAAATAACCTAAATAACCTAGCTTTAGATGACCTAAATGACAAAATGAAATATGAGAAATTTTCAAAAAATTACTGCACACTTGACAACTAAGTGTGGCTAAATTTAGACAAACTTTCATAATAATACCCGACGCCCTGAACATGGTTTGCCTTCATTGCACACATTTTGGCACCAAACTACATGTCAATGCATCATTACTCTAATTATATTCATGCTGTTCCATTACATCACTCACCACACAACCAGCTTCATAAGCAAACAACAGGTGTTTGTAATCAAATAACAAGTGTGATATCAACAAACAAATTAAATGCAGATCATTCTGGTCCTACATTTGATTATAACTATTTAGATATAATAAAATCTCAATGATTGAGGTACGTTTTGCAACAGATCAGTTTTATTTCATTAGATCTCACAATATTTCTTGGTATTGTACAATCACTGTCAGGAATGATGCATCATGGCATTTTTCATAATGACGTTTTTGTTAAATGTTACTGTTGAACAACAGAATATGAATATGTATAATCTGACTCACCCTGGATTCATGACAGGTAGTGTACTGCATCGTAGCTTAATGTTCACACTAATGTCAAAACACCTAACACTGTTTATATGTTGACAAACATAATAATTTAATAAAATGGACATAATTGATTTCCATTTGTCCAATTCATTGTTATAATCAGCTTTCAAATGTTTTTCTCTCCCTGCTATGTTTTCATTTTCACAAATAAAAAGTGCTGGCATAAATCACTACACTGGCCTTTAGAGGGCACTGAATTTGATCTTAGCTTTCCCCACCCGAGTTTGTTTGCTAACGGCTGTGTGGACACCTCATACTCTTAACACATTCAAATTCCCCCCTTCACCCCCTCGCCTCCCATCTCTGCGCTGAGATAACCTGGAAACCACTGTGCAAGTCTGAGGAAGCTGGCACTCCATAGTAAGCACCTCAATTACAAATGTTATCAGTCCCAGCAAAAGAGAGAGCTTAGCACTTGTGTCTGTTTTTCTCATCAGCAGTGGTGGTGCAGCAGCAGCTAGAGGACAGGGGAGATGGGCTCAAGAGAGACAGGGACAGCAGTTTGTACATATGTGTGCGCTTGTGTGAGTGTGAGTGTACGTGTCTATCCTCTAAAACCCGACCCCACACCCTCCCTTAAATACCCTGTCGCCTTCGGTGTTTCTTTCTTGCTGTTCCTCAGTATCTTGACTCCATGCCCTCCGCAAAACCTTAAGAACCCAATCGTCTCAAATTCAGCCCACTGAAATAATTAAGGGGTTGCATGCCGCCAAAAATAAGGGTGTGTGTATTTTTGAAGTGGGGAGGGGACATGTTTGGAGTCTCAGGATGCCAGGGTGCCTCCGGCTGGGTTCAACTTGTTAGGAAAACTGGGTATTGCCTTACACTTCCGTTGACATGACTGCAGTATCAGTGGTGGAGGGGTGTGCGTTAGGTGTCAGCCACCCCTTGGCTGAACCCCCCCAAGGATGTGCATGTTTACAGAGGTGTTCTCACAAACATTTGCCCAGCGCAGCACGACAGACAGGCCCCATGGGCATGAAGACATGTTTACAATTATCTTGCATTTTGTACACCATCATGAGCACAAACAGACATGCTACATTTCGAGGCAATATATTAATCATAACAGTGAGTACTGTGTTAATTGTAATCATAGTTACAGGAATCAACCTGAGCTCTTTAAAACCTTTGAGTGTAATGTAGCAAGCAACAGAAACCTGTCTGTTGACTTATCAGCCGTTTAGACAAAAGACAAACAAAAACATGTTTCAGGTACCAGTGAGACAATGAACCCAAATCCTGAAAGGCTGGTTAGAGTTTCAAGGCTTGCCAGACACTAAAAGACTGCAGAATTGTGTATAACTTATGAGACAGGATTTAACAACTCAAGAAGATGTCAAAGTTGTCACAGTGACAATCATTTTATCCTCCGTCACAACAATCACAAGGCAAACTGAGAAATACAGCATTCACATTACAAAGTTATCCACCAGGAATATCTCCTTGCACATATTTAAATCAGCCAATGCAGTGCCTTGCCAGATGATGCTGCACTTGCATTGCACAAAAGTAGAGCCAGGTTTATCTCTTGCCAGAACCCCCTGCGATGGCACCAAAATTTTCCAATGCAGAAGCCTCACTGAAATGAATGAGGGGGCTGTGATTTTTCACAAGGACTTGCTTACATCTTGTGTTTAGGCATAGGATATACAGAAGCATATTGTAACCATGCGTAACGATGACTTCTTTCTGTCTAATATACCCTACAGATTAACTGCACCCACCCAAAGCACACAAATGTGTGGGCTACCTGCTCCTAAAATGAAAGGTCAGTCAAGTCCCTCCCTCTCCATGTAATGAGCATCCTATAGGTCCCTTGACATTCCAGAAACGATGTACAACACCTCCAGTGCACAGTTTTTTCAGAGACAAGGTATCAATGAATAAATGAATATGGTCAGAAAATGTAACAGATGTAAAAGTTTTTATGACATGGATATAGATTAAATTTTGTATGATTACAGTGTATGACTCAATGCTGGAGGGTAAAGAAATCAACATTCATTTTTTGAAAATTCGGCTATATTTTGATAAGGAAAAGTGAGGGGCAGACTGATCGCCTACAATGACCTCCTCTGTACTATTCAAAATGCCTAAACCTGACACCAGTTTACAAATCAAAACAAATGTAATAAAAACATACTACACACCAGTATTCATGTTGAATACCAGATATGGACAGTGAAGAGATACACAGACATATTGCACACACATACGCACACACACAATTCATAAGCATGCAGACTGGGGAGCAGGCGTCCTTTTGTTGGAGGGAGAATGGGAAGTGTGAAGGACGTGACGAGAGAGATAAGTGTCCTCCAGGGCCCTGAGGTTACCCTAATGGTGTCATACATCACCACTCACAAAGCCATGCAGAGCAAAGTTGTCAATGCATGAATGCTGCACTATTACTATCAGCCATTTTAATCATGGCACCTGTCACTGCGCTAATCAACACCATAACTTCACACTGGAAATCACTCAGAAAAACTCTCTCAAGCTGCTGTGTACCAGGAACTGCATACAACACAGGCAGTAAGTTACACAGAGGGTGAGGTGAGGGGTTGTGGCTTTGTAGTGCATCATTGCCCTTGTTTAATGGAGGCTTGCCTTTCCTAAGCAGTTGTTGTGACAATGCTAAATGCTGCTTTTATGAACGTGCTAAAAGGGTTTTCCCCCCACTGTCAACAACCCCCAACACACAAACAGCCTGTCCAGTGTGGCCTCCTGGACAGACACACTGAGAGTCCTCAGCACCATGTGACTGTTTCCTCCCTGCCCACACTGATGCAGACACTAAACTGGAAAATCTCATATAGAGATAATTACCAGTCAGAAGCACACTGAATGTTTTTTTTTTTTTCTCTACAAATATTCTCATGGACATATTGTATCTTAACGTTCATGCTGTTAGACTGCAGGTCTTAATACAGCTTCCATGATCACAGTTATCTCACTGTTTGTAGAGGCACAAAAAATGTCTCATGCTATTCTATGGCAATACAGAAATGAAGTCTGACTATAGCCAGTACAGCAGATGAAGTTTAGGCTCATCGTAACCCTCAGTCAAAGCTCCTTGAAACATACTGAATGGAATATAAAAGACCATAAAAACCCGTCTACTGTGCCTCAATTACAACTTCATGTCAAACTCTGTGTCCAAGTGATATTCAAGTGATGTTCAAATACAAACCAGGGCACAGAGGAGGCACAGAAAAACAACAAAGTGAGCAATACACAAAAACACTCACTCAACACATTATTGCAACACAAAATTCTAAAACTAAAGAAATATCCTGCAGTCAAATGTGGGTATAAAAACATATAAAACAACATAACGGACAGTGTAGCGGGGCAGCATTTCTTAGTTGTTCAAATAAAATGTGTTAGTAAACCAAAGTTTGCTAACGTAAAATATGCTAATGTTAGCCTTAACTAACGAGGCAGATACAATTCCTGTTTGTTTTGCACCTATTACCCCACACAAGGTTAACTTAGCTAGTTAACGTTAGCTAGCTTTTAAGGTAGCTTACGCTAACTAAGGCTAACGTTAGCTAAGTTAGGTCTACACATGTGTTACATTGACACAAAAATAACATTTGTGATATTACTCACCAGTGTTGCTGTTGTGATATCTCTCTGTAACGTGAAGTACCGGGGAAAAATCTGAATATTGATTCCGCAAATACTCCTGTTGACCGTTGCAAAAGGTCCTGCTGTTACTTCCAGATTAACTGTACCGAGACACTGATTATGAACTGACCTAGCCGCATACAAACTACCTTATACAAACTACTGTACCTATAACACAATCGGTTTTACATGGCGTTTTGACTTGTCATATAACCCAAAACGCACAGGTGTAACTAGTAACGTTAATTAGATGTCCCATGCTAAGCTGGCGGCACTGTGCTTAAAGGGTCAGTTCACCCAAAATTACAAAAGTCAAATATTTTCTGATGGTGTTTAGTCATGTTCGTTTTGCTTGTATTTTCCCATGTTTTGGGATATCCATTTCTGAGATTTCTGGAGGTACATTTAAAATATTTTCTTTATTGTCTCTAGTCACAGAGGAGGTGATATCCACTGTCAGAGCTTTTAACTGTAGATAACAAACAGTGGCATAGCACAAAACTCGGAGCCCTGTACATCTGCAGTGGGCCCCCTTCCCCTTTTTTGACACATCTACCATCACACCTGTACAAATTCCTGAATAAACATAGTCACATGTATTGTTTATTATTTTTTGATGCGTAAGAGGTTATAAATTGACATTAAACATTATAACATATTATTTCAGTCTCAGTTTTTTAGGTGTTCATTATACCCTGAGTAGAAGAGAAGGTGGACGCCATTTTACTCTGAGGTTCACCGTATTACTGGGTTTAATAATAAAAGACAACTGAGGCACTGGAATACGGTTTCATTCGCATTATTACGGTGAATTAGTTTACTACAAGTGCTAACTCTGTTGCAACGAAGGTTAATATTGTTTTAGACTCAAGAAATAGTCTGTCAATCGTATTCAACCAACAGCAATCATGTAAAATTTCATTCTCATTTCCGCTATTCCTCTCACTGCTTTACCCCTGAACATAAATCTAAATATAACATAAAACATGATAGCCTATTCACAACATACAGTGTGCTTACATTTGATGGGTTTGACAAACTCAGAAAAACTGTATGTGTTTAGCACAAAGTGCTGTCAAAAAGAAAAACTAATGATAAGACACAGAGCACCACAAGAATATTGCATTGAATAAGTGAAACCACAATGTTTAGCAACACACCGATAAAACAATGACTATGAAATACTTACAATAGGTAAAATAACAACATAATCATACAAAAGCAAAAGATAAAAACTATTTCAAGATCAATTTTACATGATATGTTGATATAGTCGACTTTGCTGATGGAGAAAATCAGCTAAAAGTGATTTGCACCTTAGCAGTAAGTCGACAAAGCTGTTGAAATGTTGTCAAAAATGGAAAGCGCTGTACATCATGATTGATGATCTATCAAGTGTGTCTCCTCCACTGGCATCATGTCAACCGCTTCTGTGTATCCTCTTTCAGACTGAAACACTGTGTAGATACAGGCCCCAAAATAAGACGGATCTGTTGCTCGAGAGTTATGGGGGCAGCTGGGGAAGGGCTGGTAAAATATGGATGATTTCTAACTATAAAGATACTGATATCTCAATATGAGTGATGGAAACATTCATGGTGTTGGTTTCAGGATGGTTGGGCTGCCCTGTTTGGGTAGCACAGGAGAGACAACGGGTCAGGTTGCAAACTATTAGCATTCCTCTGGATCCAGACTGTAAGACAGGCTGGCAAAGGACTGCAGCGCTTTGCCCTTACAGGACAGGAGAGGGATCGATGTGAAGGAGGCCAGGGCGGAGAACCACAAGAGAAAGATACTGATGGTGAAGATTTAAGATGGATAAAGAAAGGACAGAGGGAATGCTGGTGGAGAGACAATAGGAAAATGCTCCCTGTGCCGTGTTCTTAGTGGGTTTTGTCAGAGAAGTGTGAACGCTGATATTCAATACAGTACAAACCTTTAATCCAGAATGAGTCATCAAGATTTGAATAATGATACATAAAAAACTTATATGAAAATCTGATTGACAATAATACCATTGCAGTGCAAATGTTATGCAGTCCAAATGCTCATATCACTGCAGCACATAATCAACAGGCCTTTTGTGTTTCTGCCCCATTTCTTCTTCAGTTCATTTGACAAGAAACATTTTCCAGTGTGTCAACATGTGTTCAAGTAGCAGAAATCATATCTTGTGAGTGTGAAAATTGTTCTTAAACCAATCTGGTAAAAAAAAAACAAAAAAAACAAGGTATATTTCACTAAAAACATTTGGACAAGTACTGCTTTCCAAATTTCGGCTTGAAAAAGAAAAGACTAGAGAAAAAAGAACATTATCAAGACTATAGACATCCAAATCTAACTTTGACCCTTTTTCCTGTGAAGGATGATGAAAGCTGCAAAGGAAGCTTCATCTAGAGTGTAGCCAGCTGTGAGAACCGCTGCAGAGTGGTGGTTCTAGTAGCACTGTGTCATTATGAAACCTGTTTTAACTAATGAGATACATTATCGTTAATCACCTACTCATTAGGAGCGACATGTTGAAGAGAGACGCAGCAATGGCGGACACAGTGGCGCACATACCATCGATACACACATACACAATAATATAGTGACGTACGTTACACACAACATCTTCTAATCTTTGTAGCTCAACTTGATGATTTTGTAGTCCTGAGCAGACACACAGTTTGAACACTCAACAACAGACATGCACAGATTTCTCACACAATGCACACTCCTCACCATTATCCACAGCTCCGAGGCAGCTTAGGTGGTCTCTTTCCCCAGGCGAGAGGTACCCTACCCTGGGTTAAGGACTCAGAGATTCTGGTTAATGACACCCAAGCCTCCCCTTCCTCCCTGGGTGCCATTAGAACCTCATTTTAAAGGAGAGTGATGGGCCAGGCTCACAGGATTATCTGGACTATCTTTTAATCATAAATGAGACCCCTCCCTCTTCTTCCTGCCCCTCTTTATCTCTCTCTATCTACTTCCCTCCCTCTACCCCACTGCCCTCTCTCTCCGTCTGTGGGTTGGGGAAACTGCTGTCTCAGCGTTATCCCCCCCCCCCCCCCCCCCCCCCCCCCACCTCCGCCCCGTTCTGTTCTGTCTTTATGCTTTTCCAGCCCATCGCTGATCGGGGGCATCAGTTCCACCGGGGTGACTCCTCCGCTGTCACTTAGGAGCTGTAGAGTCCTGTTCTGTCCGGGAGAGCGGGGGAGACAGAGAGAAAAAGGGAGGGTTGGCGGGGGGTAGAGAGGTAAAAGGAGGGTCATGCTAATGACAGAAGGCCTTAAAATTGTCTTCTGAAAAGTCTTGCTCCAGAGTGGAGGATGTTATGGCTGCTAGCCCTGTGAAACTCTGCTAAAACATTATCTTTATCCAATGGTACTGTGCTATAAACACCCCCTACCTCAGCAGTCTATTACCTCTGCAGAGTGTGCAATATTTCACAAAATTATTTTTACACACTCTCTCTCACACATATATACATACCCGTTCTACTTTTTGTGGACTGTTAAGTTTATGTACAAGAATTTGAAGAAAAAAAAAAGAACTATGTACTGACACTTGCAAAGTTTTGGAGGAGTTATTGAAAAAAAAAAGGTGGGTTATGATACATGCTCACCTACAGGCCTGGGCGATGATTTCCAGTCCTCATCACCATACACACACATACACACACACACATAATCACACACACCACCATCTCAGTGCCCCCCTTGCCTTCAGTCATTGTCTCTCGCTGCAGTCCTGCAGGGGGTAAACGTCAAACTCTCCAAATTGGATGAAACATTATGGGAAATATTATGAGGCAGCCTGCTGGTGTGATGGCTAGGGGCTTCTGGTTAATTGAGTTGTTGCCCGCGCTGCATACTGAACAGGACCTGAGGATGGCAGACGAGTCGGGTGGGACACAGGCTTTTTTTTTTTTCTTTTTTTTTTTAAGGCATTTCATCTTTATTGGTTAATGTGCGGTAGAGACCGAGAAAGGCCAGATGGAAGATGGAAGAGAAAGAGATGGCGAGCACAGCACACTTGTCAGTCCAACACATGAATCACGACACATAGCAAACAGCTGTAATATCAGTATTATTTTAAAATGGAATATTTCAAATCCAGTGAGGAGAAACCTCTATACTTTCCCCAAACTATTTGATACATTACAATTACACCAAGTTCAAAGTCCACCCACAACTTCAGAGCCGTCCCTCTCGCAGTGCCTCGAAAAGTTTCTCTGCCAGAGTCACTGAATAATTTCCCCTCTTTAAGCCTGACATACAGAAATCTTTTATCCACAATATTAGTTGGAAAAGGAAGACAGAACTGAAATTTTAAAGAGAGGAGGGAAAAAAGTGAAGTGAAGTACTTTTGATCATCGTTGCGACAAGGCTGAGAAGTAACATTTAGTCATTAATGTCAAAGCGGATATATATCCCAGGATTTATATATTAGCATTAAGAGAAGCCTATTAGTAATGTGGCTCATCCTTATTCGGGGTCACTGCCAATGAGTAATAATCTTATGCAAATATATTCTGCTGGGGAATTTTTTGATGATTACTATATGCAGATTCAGCCCGGTGTCTTCCACTGGGCCTGAAGTTAGCAAAAGCAGAGATATTCATAAATTGTTTGTGATTAGACAAAGATGAAGGAAGCTGAGCTGCATATCAAGTTTTACATCATTAAGAAAACACAATTTCAGTTTATACTACTGGCCATAATTTCTTTTAAAGGCTAACTATTGTACATATCTACTCTGTGGTGTATGTGCATGAGTGCAAACTTTAATAATCTGAAATGTACAGATCCCATTGTTGCTGAAATTGTTAGTTAAGATATAAACAATGCAAAAATAAATTATTTACAGGTGTGAAATACTCTAAAAAGTGGGATTTTCATGTCGAATAATCACATTTTTTCACATGCATCACAGGTGAGAAGAGGAAAGTGACATACAGAAAGAGAAGATGAAATCTGTAAAATTTTCAATAATGGCTGTGTATAGTTGAATCTATTTTATACAGAATTTGGGTACCTATACTGAAACCATCCTTTTTTTCAACTTTGGCTATTTTGAATAACATAACGCATATTGCTTCTATTTGAAAACAAATCAATCTTCTGTTATAAGTTTCCTAGATAACTATCATGATATTCTACGAAGGCAGCCACAGTGACACACTAGTTTTATTAGCTTGTAGAAAATTCACAGTATTCATCTTAAATGTAAAATGATGGTGATAACTTGCAAATGTCCACTTATATGACCCCCATCCTCACAGTTGTGTTCACAGGCTCCTCACAGCCTGTGAGGAAGAGTGAGCTTCCAGGCTGCTACTTCATCAACATTTCTCGGTGGGTCAGTGTCCTTCGTTGGCAGAGCACATCAATTCAGAGGGGACATCGATCACGGCCGCCTCTCGTCACATTGACCAGCTCATTAGCTGGACTTAATATACACCGAGGGAGCTGTGAGGCTGCGTGTCAGCCCTGCAATCTGTAGGCAGTTGGCCTGGAGATGTACGCGTTTAGGATACAACTCATACAGGTGCAAAAAAAAAAGAGGCAGGCAGTGGTAGAACAATAGCATTAGTGTTGAATGTTTTCTGACTCTCCATGTATATATGTTTTTATCATTCAATCTTTGTTCTCTAATCAAATGGAGGAAAAGTATATCCTATCATGCTGGCACATGTGGATTTGCCAGTGCAGTATCCTTACAAATTGAAATTGCACACCCTCAAGATTTACATTCAGTTCCAATGTTCATACTGGAAGTAGTGTGCTCCTCATGTAGCAAGCCAGAAAGTAATGTTAGTGTGGTGGATGGCTGTATAGCACGCCTGACTTTCATGACAAAGTTTGTAGTCCAGGAGAAGTTCGTGTCCCTGCAATTAACATTTGCTTATTTAAATTATAAGCTGTGATGACCACCTTCTCCTAACTTGAAAGAGGCTATTTGTACATTTTTTTTCTGAGCTCGCAGCGATTCTTCTAGACTTGTAAGTAAACAGCTGTTAATGCTTACATTGGCTTCGTATCAACAGCAAAACTTACAAATAGCTCATTTAACCAAGTGCTTCATTTGTCTAACCCTGAGCAT
Source organism: Seriola aureovittata (assembly GCF_021018895.1). Taxonomy (NCBI): domain Eukaryota; kingdom Metazoa; phylum Chordata; class Actinopteri; order Carangiformes; family Carangidae; genus Seriola; species Seriola aureovittata. The sequence continues at coordinate 20,571,333 of NC_079369.1, read as the reverse complement.
ATCTTACAGATAGATTATTAGCCATGACCATTACCACTATTACTAACCTTACATGCCATGCACAGGTTTTGTAGAAAGAAAGAATTTTACAAATATTGGCAATGGAAGTTGTCAAATGTTGTCATTGAAGATATCTTGAGCAAATTTCAACATTGTTGTCCAGCAATAAGGTTAAATTTCAATTTTAAGGTGAAACAGTCAGGCTAGCAATTAGAAAGTAGAAAGTGAAATCCCCCCTGTGGAGAGAGCGTTTTATGGCACCAAACAAAATGATCAAAGGTGTAGTGAAAATGATTGTTTGTTATAATCATAAACATTTTCATTTGCTCAGAAAGTTGTGTGTGTATTATGGCCTTGTAGGTTAAAACAATGCTTCCTCCCACTGATGTAAACATCCACTCCAGAGCAAACCAGAGTACCCCAGCAGACTGCTCGCCTTGTCAGCCCGGCCCACTCACAGATGAGGGCCACATTGTGTCTATTGTCTGACTAAATGGTGGCTACAGAGAGGAGAAAAGGGGGAAACTTGTGTAAACAAGCTACAGCTTTAGCATCTCAATGTCACCGCATGGGTGTCTGCTGCTGAGCATTGTGTGGTGCCTGCTGGCATCATGCATTCCTGCCTGGGCAAACTTTGGACACAATCCTGCCTACTTGGCCCCTTCGGGCCCCTCGACTGCTTCTGAGAATTAATAAATAAATTGTGATGACAATTTATATCAAAAGAGGCACATAAGAAAAGTCAGAGTGAGAATGACGTCACATGAAGCTTCCTCAAATGTTATTCATTGAGGAAACTGAGCGGAAATAAACTGAGTGTATTGAACTCTTGGTGCCCAGAGAGGCTGACTGTGTTGACCCAGTGCGTTGTTTACCTACCTGCAGGCTACCACATTAAAGGATATTCAGTGTTCCGGTGGGATTTTACCATCTCTATAGACACCCATTCATTTCCTTTTTTCCTGTTATTTGTATCTGTGAGGTTGCTGTCACGTTGTGTTTTGCATTGAGCAGGTAAGAGGCACAGATAACAGATTCGCTGCAGCTTGATCAGGCTGTTCTACTTTAGTGCCGTTAGCCGTTCTGTGGGTTTTAATCTCACAGAACCTGACAAGTGTGAAGTCAGTGTCGACACACAAATTTATACACACTTTTGACCTCTGTGTGTCCTCTGTATTTACCTTTTTATACAGTCAAATTTTAAGAGACACAGGGCTCTTCTGTCTCTGATAATTACTGGCTAAAGACATTCCTTTATTAGTGTCTAGTTTTGTAATGCTGCCAAATAACACTTTATTGCCCTTTAATTAAATATTAATGGTCGTGTCATTACATCTTCATTCATAATTAAAGAGCTACTAACGAGTGATATTGCATATTAATGTAATTAAACACCAGTACAGTGTGTGTGTGTGTGTGTGTGTGTGTGGGTGTGTGTGTGTGTGTGTGTGTGTGTGTGTGTGTATCCAAGCTCCCTGGTGCGGTTGTGCAGTGATGTTAGCATTTCATTTAAACAATAGAAATTATGATTTTTATGTACAAAACATAGTCCTTGATATATTTTTGAAGTAAATTTTCAATATGCATGTAAAACCTATGTAATGGTATTTTCTGCAGGATGCCGTTAACTGCAGTGCACATTGATTTTGTCCTTTCCCAGTTCCCATGCACCCTCCAGGCAATATTCTCCACAGTCAGAGCCTCAGAATGATGTGACCTGTGTATTATGTCTTTAAGGAGATAACAGCACTACTCTCCACCACCCTCCTCCCTCCACCAACTGATCAATGCCCCATTAGGAACTGAGGGGGGACTGGTGAGTTAAAAAAAAGGCTCCATTCCAGCTAAATTGACCCCCCACTGCAGCTGCGGATTACAGGACCTGCCCCTCATCCCCCACCCAGTCGCCCTGACTTCAGGACTCCCTAAGATGTGCTAGGTAGTAATAATGCATGATAACAAGGCAGCTTTTGTTGTTAATTCGGCAAACAGGAAGCCTCTGCCTTGGAGGCTGAAGTGAAGACAGGCGGAAGCAGCAGCAGCAGTAGCAGCAGCCATCTTTATGTCCCCTTTAGTGGTGTGACCCCTGACCCAGCCTCAGAGAAGGTCAGGCAAAACTTATCTCTCAATGAATAAACTGGTGCCCCTTTTAAAGTCAGCATGTTAATAATTGCCTGGAGACGATGCTTTCGTATTCTCAAACAAAGTGGTACATGTGTTGATTTTTTTGAAGCAGCAAAGGGAGTTATAGAATGTGGGAAACATCAAGGCGTGTGCATTAGGACTTAATTTTAAAGCTTAATTTGGTTTATTCAACTTGGGTCATATTTTTGTAGAATAGCTCTGACCATCTCCTTTTCTTAGTTACTGGTGAGATGTGAAAATATGGTGACATCCCTTCAGCCAGTACAACAAGTCTGACAGGAGAAGAAACAAACTTTCAGATTATCAGAAAGAAAAGCCAACAATTTTGCCAGTTATCCAAATTACTTTATGTGAAGGTTAAACCAAAAGTGAATACATCCGAAAACCAATAAAAACAATGGTCATAATTATACAAAAATAGGAAGTTGTAGTAGAAGTTGTGTGGAATTATCTTTGTTTTACTGAAACATCTATTTTAATCAAGGCAAATTAACTCTAAAGTTGATAACTAAAAAAAGCAAACAAAAAGTCATAGTTTGCTTAGTTAATTTAAAAGGTTGAAAGGAAATGCTCAGAAAACATTTTTAATATGATCATGCCTGAACCAGCTCCACTCAGAGAGACAGCCGAAAACTGTTTTGCCACACTATGAATATGTTTAATTACAAAATCTTCTGACAGTGTACTGAATTCCTACAGAATCTTGCCTCTCACTCAAAACATATTTGTGTTTGCCAAATTTGCAGAATGGTCAGATTTAGAAATCGGAGTCAGACCCAGGAATCAACTCTGCAGCTCTGAAGTCACAGCGAAACTCTCGAAACCAACAAGCCACCCTGCTGCCTCATCAATTATGTACAATCCAGTATCTTCATGTAAACCAAGAGAGGAAAGCAGAAAAGATGAGCAAATGTTTTCCACACAGTAATGAGAGTCACATTCACCACGGCACTTGGAAACGCTACACAGGCTGTAGCCATTAAAAGTCAATCGGGGTGTCTGCTGCGCAAACAAATAGCTATGATTATTCCAACCTGCCATCCTCCGACAGCATTAAAACATCCTTCAATTAGGCAGCGCTGCAACACGCTCAGACCCAAACAAAGCTCTCTCTCCACCTCTCTGTCACGTACCATCAGTCCCACCATGCTGCTCCTGCTCCCTCACTCTCTGCACACCTTTCACTCATCATGATGTGTCAACTGTTTGCAGGAGAGGGAGCAAAGATGGCTAGCTCTCTGACCCACACTGAGATGGCAACGGCGCACGAGACACACAGTCTTCATTGTTTGTTGGCTGGATCAATCAGAAAACACCTTAGGGTCTTTTTCTGAACTTTGGCCACACAGCTGGACGGGTATAGGGTCTGACACAGACGGCCAGGAGAGAGGAGGCCGTCAAGAGAACAAATGAGCCACCTTTTGTGCAAATCTCACTCTCTCTCCCTCTCTGTGAACTTTTTTTCTCGTCGTTCTCTCTCACGTATACCCTCTGACTTGGTATGGCACACTTTAGTTGTGTTGCTGCTGTGCCAAGCTGGTGTGCATCTCCACCCGACCCGATGGAGATTTGACACTGGCTTGAGGGAATTTGGCAGATTGAAACCGCAGCGCTCACAAAGTTTGCCTCTACTCTTAACGTGTCAGCAGAATTATTATTCGACATGTTATGATAGAAAACACGAAGAAGCAATTATTTGATAAAAATAATTCCTCATCTTGATATTTATTTTTTCATCATTTCAGTGGGTAAAAACAGGATTTCCATTCAGCGTTCTGCTTTGACAAAACATTTACTGTGACCCAAACAGAGGAAGATAAAATTTTTCCATCTCATTACCAAAGAAATCATCTGGATAATCTCGCCCAGGGCAACACAGTCGGTTTGCCTGGTTCTTGTTGCTGTATCTATCAATAAAGTGGACTGAAACACTAAAAACATGTTCTTTCAACATTTATATACACTGCTAAAGGGGAAGAAATGATCTAGGTTTTCTGGTTTTCTCCAGTTGCATCTGTTGTGTAACAATGCTAGTGCTGCACTTTATAACTTTGAGGAAATAAGATATTAAAGATCAAACTGATTAGTCAATTTTGCTGCATACCATCAACAATTTGTGGCACTGGATGCTCTGTCAAAAACTTGTATATTGCAGCTTTAAATTCTTAAGACATGCAAACATGAAAGGCTCCAAGCACTGAAATTTTTTGTTATGGCACTGAGCACACCAGCTCTGAAATTTAGTGTCACAATTGAGGCTTATCTTGCTCTGATTTCTAAACACTAATCTAATCTTGAATTCATTAGATTATTTAAGTTGATTCATATACTTTGTGGAACATGTGACAAACCCACAAGGGACACCAGCCTCGCCTTAAATCAGCCCTATGTTTCTGTCAGCACCACGGACTAGGCAAACGCTAATCCAATTGATTATCATTATGAAACTGTTCAGCCCATGTGGTTGAATTTAACACAAGTTCAAATCCAATATATGTGGTATTTTCTCAAGAAATAAGTCTGTTCAAAGTGGAATTACATCTGTAAGTGCCATCACTTCAGCGAGCAGCCCTCGCAGCCCTATGTAGGCCAGCTCCAGCTGAAGAGGAGCCATTGTGCTTCTTATAGGCTGTTTCTGTTATCTGTTATCTGTTATCTGTTGCCAGTCACTAAAGGGAAGAAAAATGCGGGAATTCCTGCCACCGGAGTTTTAATATGAAACATGCTGATTTCAAAATAAGCTAATTTGCTAGAAGCATCACAACACGTAAAAAGGTTGCATTCATGATCATCATCAAAAGCAACTGTTGCTATAACCCAATCTATAACATCCTTTCAGTGAAGGTTTTGAATGCACAATTCGTCTACAGATACAACACAGGAATGAGAGATTTACTGAAGGACCCGAGGGGTGAACAAACATTTCTGCTGGGGCGTCGCTACATTACACCAACAGTCAGACCCGGGATTTTGCCGATTGCGTTGCACATTTTATCACAACAGGAGAAAAACAAAATATATATTGCGTAGTTTCCTCTAAGGACCACCTTTTGGGCCTTAATCTGTTTTAAATGCCATGGGTGCAGAGTTATATTAATCTTCATATACACACCATCATTCAGATGATGCAGATGAAATCTGGATGAATGCTGGGTTCGTCTAGGCTGATCTGACTGAACAGCCTCAAACCTTCCATGTAATCAAAATGAATTCCTAAACTGCATAAACTGCTGCATTTATTTTTCCAGCTTGACAGCAATGAAAGTAATCAGGGCTCAAAGATCACAGTCATTAACCATCAGTTTGATTTCAAACACTGTCATGGACCGTCTTAAGGCAACACTTTTAAGATTTATATAATTGTTTTCATGCTTTTTTCATTCAGTTATCACATTACTGCATTCATTCATAAAAAAATGTGTTTTTTCAAAGAGATCCAGCAGTAATCAGCATCATACTTATGTTAACATAAATATAAGTCACAAGAGCAGTGATGCATCGCTCTTCATTCAAACCACTGTAGCAAAGAACAGTAACTCATATAGTCTAACGTAATAACAAGTCAGCTGAAATGGAGGAGGAAATATTTGAGAACATCTGATAAAAGTCATGTGCTGCTCGTCTGTAAGTATTCTTACACTAGAGTAATAATTACAAAATGAAGTCAGTGTATATATTCTGTGGGTCATTCAGATACACACACTGCAACGGTTTGTTATCACCCTGAAAAGAAATAGCTGGTTTAAACTCATCCTTTTCCACAGATGCATGTCACCAGACCACACACAGCCTCGTTTCACACTTAAGGCAGAATTCAAAGTGTCTTAGTTCTGACCCAAACTCACATTAAGTCTCATGTCTTCAGACTCATCACGTTTCAAGTGCCAAAGCACCACAGCCAAACTCTGTGGGGTTTTTTTGCCAAGTGTGTGTGTGTATGTGTGTGTGTGTGTGTGTGTGTGTGTGTGTGTGTGTGTGTAGGACTGATGTGACTCAGCTGTGCATGAATAGATGCACTTCCAGCCGAGACTCTTGACAGCCATTGCATCTGCTAAAAACAGCTGAGCCTTTGTTGGTAGATTAACACCACTGCCTAAATGCCTTATTTAAACAGTCCTTTGGATAACAAATCACCAAGGTGCATAGGAGCTATACATTCATTTGCAACTTGGGCCTGTGCCAGAGATGTTTGACAGAGTAACTAAACATTTCACCGTGGATGAGAGCCGCTAAATGCATTGTGACAGCCAGTAGTGTGTTTTGTTTCTTACAAAACACGGTGCACACAGAGGAAAACCGAGAAACACACACTCACAACACATACCGTATACAGTGACACGTGCATAGATACCTGTGGTCCTCAGACACACACACACACACACACACACACACACACACACACACACACACAAACAAACACACGCACACACACACCTGTGCTGATTGTCTCAAGTCCCGCACTCCTCTTTTTTCTTTGTCTGTGGAGAAATTACAGAGAAGACAATGAAAAATGTTAGGTGTTCAGACTAATATTAGATTAAGCTAATCGAATTTGAGGAAAAATTGTTGCAGAACATCATGGGAAAACATATCTATTATGGAGACATACTAGCAGTTCCATGTGTCTGAGGTTTTAGTCGTTTGCTTTTCTTTCTTTCTTTCTTTCTTTCTTTCTTTCTTGCTTTCGTGCTTTGCCCATTTTGAACTATTAAAACTGCTTTCCTGTGCACCAGAATAAGTCGAATCACTGCACATTTAATATCCAAAACCTGATGGTCAAAATATTCCAAAGGTCGCAGACTTGGCAGGGTTTCAGGTTTTACATATCTGTGCATTCTTTGTGCAAAATAGATTTTTTATAACTCAATAAACTTGTTTTGAGGTAACAGGCCTTTATGGTAATTGAATAACTAAACAGAATGCTTCAGTGCTACTGCAACAATCTCCACCCAGCCGAGGGCAAAAGGCTCATTTTGATTGGCAGCAAGGATACTCCCTATCTATTAGTGCATTCAAGACAACCAGGAAATGAAAAGTTTCTGACCTACAAGCAATAAGTATCAACACAGAAGGGACAGTGTTGTAAAGAGTAGCTGTACAGGAAGCTGGAAATTTGCATTAAGCTGCACTTCTGGCTCCCATGACCTTGACCTCCTCACAGGTCAGAAACTTCTCATGTCCCAGCCTCAGTGAGTGAATCTGAAAGTCTTTGAGATGGGAACACATATACAGTTTTTCACAAGCAAAGGCCAGGTAAGGTGCAACCTTATAATAATTTACAAATGCAAAGCTGCTGCCTTTTATTTTACACTATATAAGGCCAGGACTATATGGACACCTGTGTCCACACACCAAGTTTGTAGCAACAGTCTGTTTTCTGTTTTTCAACTTCCAACCCAGGTTCCAAAACCTTGTGGAAAACCTGAAACCAGGAGAACATGAGCTCAACAATCACATATGGATGTAATGTTTGGGCGGCCATATAGTGCAATTAAAACTAATTCAGGTTTAACTCATACCAGGATTGATATCGTTTCTTTTCCATTCCTCTCTGAAAAACATTATCTTGTCTTATTCAGGATAAATAATAAATAACTACTATAATGAATTCAATTTTTTTCTTTTTGCTGTCACTTTATTTTCTGCTCATATCCACTTACACTGAACAATTTATATTCACATTTGGCTCTGGGTCCCCCTCTTAACACATGACTAAGAGAAACAAAAATGCAATGTTCTTTTAACTACCTTAAAGGCAAACTGGTATTTCTTTGATTTATCTTCACTCTATTGCTAACAGGCCTCATTCATTCACAGTTTGCCTGTTCGCAGTTTACAAAGATAAACAGCCTCGGTGTCAGAAGACGGTTTCAAAAAAAAAAAAAAATTCCCACACAGACAAGGCCTGCATTTCAAAAGGGCTTGATTAACACATAAGTGGGCTCAACATTTGCAATAACACTGCTAATCTATGCAAACTTTCTTTAGCCTTGTTGCAACGTTGAATGCCTGACCGGCCGCGCAAAGGCGTATGGTAAAATATACTCTGTAAAAATCTGACAAAGACTGACTTCTCTTCCGGCCTACAAAGGATTCCAAGTTTCGCCATCCTGCCCAGCTGCCCTGAATAGACAACAAGAGGCTCTTTTGTCAGGGTGAGTCAATCTGTGTGGGTGTGAATGCATTAGCCCTTCACAACAGAATTATGCCCCTGAACACCCCCGCCTTGCTTTCAAATATTCTGTGATAGGTTTTCGCGGTCATGTTTAGATCACTTCCGGGCGATGATTTGCCATAGGAGAAGATGAATGGTGGCCTTTGAGATGCTGAATAATTATACTTGGACCTGCGAGCTGGGGAACACATAACCCTCAGAGGGCAACATGACAAACATGTTTTTCGGGGCCTGGTGACAAAGAGCATGTTTTGATGTGACTGGGCATATTCCCTGAATTGAGTCATGCAGCAGGGTTATCACTGTGGTGCGTGGGCCATCACTCGCTCTGTTTGTCCATCTCTGCACTTTGCTTTTCACTGTCTGACTAATGGTTTTATGTGTGCGTGCCTCTGTGTTAGTGTGTGTATGTATGTGGGGGTATTAATACTGGCATGCATATGCTCATGTGTGGTAGTATAGAGTGTGCGTGTGTGCGTGTGTTGGTGTGTCACTGCAGCCTGAGGAAAGGAATGGACCACAGCAGCAGACGAGGACTCACACAGTGGCAGATCTCTCTGAAGTCATCGTTTCCAGCAGCAAGCAGAACACTGGTCATTATCACGCACATGCAGCATCTGTGCAAATGTGAGTTCTCATGAAGGTCCATTGAGTACTAAACACAATTAATTCGTTCAGAACAGCCAGAACAGCAGAACTTAATGATCTGTTCCTTTGTCCAACACAGCCCAGAGTCCCTCGGAATTACAGTCATATTAAATTAATCTGCACTGCACGATTAATGTTGATTCACACAATTTAAAGGGAGACTCTGTTATTTGTCAACCTGAGAGTTATTATCATGTTTTAGTCCAACAATGTTCTTACCACCTCCCGTTGTGTAGATTTGGAACCCCTGCAAAGATTACTGTTGATCGGGGAAAGCAGTGCAAGTTTCCTACAGCTTCCCTAAAAGCTTCAATGCAACTGGAATTATCTCAAACTCGTGTCTTTGAAGGTTCACCAAAAAAAAAGATAGAAAGAAATCCCACTGACATCTATGTAGCTGCAGCATTGCAACAAACTGCAGGAGGACTGTGCTTCTGGCCCCTATCAACATTTTTCTTGTTGGAATCTGCATTTCCAAAATGTTCCCGTTGTCATGACCAGTTGTCATAATAAAGAATAACACACAGGTTGACAAAAACTGGAACTGTTCCTTATTGCCAGAAGGATTTATGTAAGCCTATTTATGTGAAAATGTAATCAGGCCATCAGTTGTGTCTAAGACCAACAATTACTGTTTTCTTTTGTCTGATTATTTTAGTTTAGTTTGAACTAAAACGGTTAACACGATGTCACTGAACATAATCTCTAGGTCTGCACAAATCTAGACTCATATACTTTTTAGTTTAAATTGTTAGACATACAAATTCACCATATGCACTTTAATGTACTATTCATCTCTTCTCTGTTCATGTCTAGTCTCATGAGTAGAAAAAAAAATTCATTGGAGAATCACCAACCCCTGATGAAAACTAAATACATTTCCAAACCACACACTCTCCAGCTCACACTTACACACACACACACACACACACACACACACACACACACACACACACACACACACACACACACACATATACAAGCATGCAGGCCCTGGCCCTCTGAATTCATACACACACATGCAGACACACACTTCACATGCATACACCGCACACGCACAGCTTGGCCCATTAGCGGTGACATGTGACGTTTCGACGGGGCAAATGAAGCTCAACAATTGATGTCAGAGCCTTACAAATTAAACAAATGGGGGACCGCCATGGTGTATTAGGCACCCCAAACCCCCTGATGGAAACAGCCGAGGCACTCGCCAACAGGACAACATTGTCTCGCTCTCCTTTCCTCCTCTAAACAAGGCTCTGAGAATGAGGGGTCAGTCAATGAGCAAAATGAAACTAACCGTGCATTGATTGCCAATTGAGTCCTTTGACAAGCAAATAAACAGCACCGTTTCGGGGATCAATATGATTGATATGTCATTCTGTCGTTGATGCAGCATCTCACTGTAGTGTATGTATACAGACTGTAAAAGCAGAGAAGGTCAAAGAATGGATGTCAATGAGTGAGTATAGTAGGTGAAGTGCTCAGCAGTGTTCAGCTGTGTATATTATATGGGCATCATGTTGCCCCTGTTTGTGTTTGTATTTTTAAACTAATCCTAAGAAATGTGAGGAGACCTGGAGTCGTTTCAGTAGCACGATTTCAGTTTCAATTAAGATGTAAATAAAATTCATCCGATTATATGTGTGCATAAAAAGTGTTTTCAAGAGTTATGTTGCTTGGAAAAAATAACAGTCTGCGTGGCAGCAATAGTCAGGGTTTGAATGATGACAAAATCACATTAGTCAATTTGCCTGACTGGCCAATATTCAATTTTGGCCAATGGATAGAAACCACAGTGAGGCTATTTTTATAGCAAATATGCAGGGCTCTCAAAACTGGAAGAAAACCAAGATTTTTATCTGTAAATGCTGCACAAAAAACATTCTACATATAATACTAGTAATAATGTATACTATATATATATAGATGCTATATCAAACTCCATTTGCTGATGAATAACATGTGATATTATCAAATGCTACAGAACAGCTACTAAATGAACTTAGTGATTAGATTATTTCTTCTGCTGCTGTTTTTTGACTTTCAAGGAAACGGAGATGAGAACTCCTTAGAGTTGGCAGAATAAAAATCTAAGCTGAACATCAATATTTCCATGACCAATTAGAAAACTCCATCTGCTGAGGAAGATCATGTAATATGATTGAAAGCTCCTAACTGGACCATGGTGACATTATTATGTGAGTTGCTAAATATGTATCCTGAAAAAATGCAGGTGTCTCTATTCTCAAAAAACTGTTTTGTAAGGAAATTTTTTTTAGGCCCTTTAGCGCTTTATTTCACTGATGTTGTTGAGTCTCTATATGCTTTACATTGAACGCCAGACATTGGCACACTCTCACACTTACATTGCCATAAGTATATATGCAGCATCATATGTATTGACACACACCATGTAGCTTTTTATTTGTACCTCACTTGTATGTGTGTGTGTGTGTGTATGTGTGTATGTGTGTCTGAGCATTTGTTAATCCATATGCAAACACATTGTCCATCGACAGACCTTCTGAGGGGTGAAACATCCAGGGAACAGAGGAGAGGAGCGGGGGTGAGTCACGATTAGGATCTCTACGATTCACAGCACCTGCACACACTACATGCCAGACACGATCACATCAAATCAAACTCAATGCACGCACACACACGCACGCACACACACACACACACAAACGCACACACACGCACTTTAAAACAAAATATAAAGAGTAAGTGGCAGTACATGTGCACAGAGAAGTGCAATAAGACACACTTCAAACAGACATAAGCCTCACAACACACACCTGTAAAGAATACACACACACCATACACGTACACACAATAAGTGAACATCCCGGCTGGCACACACAATCACACATGTACGCAGGTGTGGCAGGTCCATTTTGTTTTCACTAACCCTCACAGCCCTTTGCACAATCCCCAGCAAATAGGACTGATGTTACAGGGCAGATATAGGTGTACAATTTCTTGTTTGGCTTTGTGAAAACATGGCGTAATGGCAGTGAGAAATTGTGTTGGGAATAAATGCATCACCTCTGTTTGGGAGGGATGCCTCATCATAAGCCATCAGCTTGTATACGTGTTTGTATGTGTGCCTGTGTGTGTGTGAGTGTGAGTGTGAGTGTGTGTGTGTGTGTGTGTGTATGTGGAGAGAGGAGGAGAGGAGAGAGATGGAATATCTAAAAGGGGTTAAGTGCCAGGGTTACCCATCCAAGGAGCATTAAATGAAGGCTCTCACTTTGATGGACACCGGCACCGGGATCCCTGATGTCCCAAAATATTAGGTTTCTCTTCTAATAATGTCGGAAATATTGCCTACTGTCATGATTAATCTGGCTGGCTGCTGGGCCTGATTGCAGGTGACGCGGTCACAGCACAGTGCCTGTGTTAGTTTCCACACACCGTCAGCTTCGCTCCACACAGAGCTGCAGCCAGGAGCAGGCCTGATAGCAGCCATCGCAGCTGCCACTAATATAATGTGACAGCAGAGAAGGAAACCTTTATTTTAATTCAAACAACAAAAGCCAAACAGCCAAACTTATCTGCGTGCCCAACATTTTCTCTCCAACATGATGAGTTCTTTTCTCTTTTTCTCTTTTTTTTTCCACCAAAGTCCTTTTGCTCTTTTCATTTTCTCCCCTCCTGTTTCCATTGGCTGAGTTAAGTCTTATGTAAGCCAGTTCTTCCTGGAACAGTGAGAAAAAAGAGCGGGTGCAGAAAAGTGGAGGTATTTGCAGATGTGGAGGAAGGCACAAAAACATTTGTCAAATCAAAGGCTTGAATTATTGCACATAGTCGGGTCAGTTTCACATGCCACTTAGAGGTCCCATTGTCCTGATGCTGAACAAGACCCTCTTTATGTGATAGGCTTGAAAAACAACGTTGGCCCTCCTCATAATCAAATCTGTAGATCCCGACAGGCCAGCAGGCCCTGCCACTTGGAATTCTTTGCATTGGCCATGGTCAGGACGTGCTGTTTGGCCCCAACAATGGCAACATTGATTTTAGCGCCATGAGAATTTTGGTTGAGCTGTAAAAACTGGGACCTGGGGGGAAACGCCGATCTTTGCCTTTCCCAGGAGGGTGTGTGTGGAGCTGCGGGGGGAAGGTGAGTCACTCGTAGGCTCCACGGCTCTGACCCTCTGGGCCTCTGGGCTAATTCAATCAGTCCAAGCATCATTAGCCTACCATTATCAGACATTATCTCCCAGGCTAAGCAGCACAGTCATCCCGTGCCAGTGTCGGAAAAAAAAAGGAGCAACACACACACTTCCTGTTCTCACTTTGCTTCCTTTTGCACGCCTGTGCACCACAATTGGAGGCTAATTGTCTCACCACAATCGGGCCTTGTTTACATGCATCTTTTTTGAAAGAGTGCAAGCCGGTGTTTTGGGGAACTGACGTTACATTGATGTCTTGTTGCTATGGGGCTGGGGCTAAGGCCATGGCATGAAGGCATGACCTTCCTGTTTGGCTGTGTAGTGACTTACTGAGTTGATACAAATTACCCCACTTTTCGATCTACCAATTTAGCTGCTACTTACTGGGCAGGGGTCAAACCGAGCCCTTTCATGTGGGGCATCTTTTGAAGTGGCTGCAGACTACTGTGAGACTTTAGCACCAAGCTTCTTAATGCAGGGGGAGGGAATGTGAAGGGAGGAGAGTGCTGAACAATGTGCCCCCCTTAGAAAAGCCTCTAAATCTTGGTGGCGAACTTCAAAAGAGCCCCCGGTGTCAAAGCCTGTGTTGTGGCTGGAGCTGGACATGCTGTTTTGCTGGATATAAATGTTTTATTAGAGGGCACACCTCCTCAGGCTCACCCTGTCACTGCCAGAGGTAGGAGGAACAAGGGGACACTGTGTGCCCCTGAGAGTAACATCAAACATAATGGGCTTTGCATGCAAGCGCACAGCAAACAAAAAGTTATTCATCAAACGTTATAATATGTTGACTTTTTTTTTTACAGCTTTGCTCCTGAACTGTTATTCCACACTACACAGAGGAACCCTTTAACAAATATCTTGCAGTATTAATACGAGGAAGATGCAAAATAGAGACAATATGTGTATTTTAAAAATTATTTGGTCAATATGAATGCATGCAGTAGCACTGAAAATCAGTATTTTTTCCAGCTATCAAAGCCGTGTCTGATGATAAAATGCCTTAAAATGATCATTTGCCACATGCTCAGGCTTATGATTTGGGTATGTCATATGCAGCATCACGTTGCCAGACAAATATCACAATTTGCTAAAAGTATACATAATTCATCACCAATCAGTCTTGCCTCCCCGTGCCGACTCCTGTGTTATCCCACGGAAGATAGATGTGGGAGCAGAGCCCTTTGAGATCCAGATGGTACATTCCCAACAATAAGGTTTGGGCTTCCATTGGAAAATGATCCTTTTCCTGCGTGCGACACTAATGTATCACCGTCAGCCAGTAATGAGGTGATGCCTCCAAATGGAAAGCTCAAAAAATACGTTTTCACATTGCTTCCACTGTTTCTGTATATTGGTTCAAATTAAAAAGCAAATGCTTCACCTTTGCTGGCATGTTAATCATGCAACAAACTGCGTGCACGTTAATGCATCTTTTAAAGAATATGACAGGAAATGTGATGAAGGAATGACTGCGAGGGAGCCAAAAACTCATTCTTCACGGTTATATCACAAACTAATGGGATCTTTGTATAGCATGTGCCACTTACCAAAACATTAATTTTCACTGCACAAATATAATGGGTGGGGAGAAGAATGCGAGGCTTTGATTATGAATTTTATTAGCTTATATTCCATTAAAAAGTGTGCTGTCCTGCCTGTTTGCTGGATTATTGACTAGCTGACCTTACTGTCCTTTTCTCTCCCAAGCTTTCATAATGTTAATCAGAACCTCACTTGGCCTCTTTTCTGCATCTAATTTTTCCTTTTATCAAATTATATCACATGATGATATAGCCATTCCAAAGATCTCTCTACATACTGCATCTACAGCCAGTGAATTGAGGCAGCTCTTTAACTCAGCGGAACTGTTTGGAAATTTCAGATTTTACTCTCTTTTCAGTGGGCCTTTTTTGACCCCTATTACACATTCTGGACTTTACGTCAAAGAGCGAGGAAGAGATTTAATTTGTTGACGATTGCCACCGATCTCCTTTAAACGGCTTTTAATTGATAATGGCAAGGGAGAGCGGTGAACTTTAAATAGACATTCTAATTATCGGCTTTAAGAAGCAGGGGCTTTTTGGGAAATGTTATGGCATTTGGAATGGGATTAATGGACGAGTGAGGCGCTGGCCACCCCGCAGCTAAATGACATTAAAGAGGGAGATGAGTGGTGCTGCTGAAGGGAGCAAACCCACTAGTCACAGGAGCCAGGGCGCCCACTGCCTTGGGCACACACACCGTGGGGTAACGTGCAGGGGGCGAGGAGGGGAGGGGGTATTACATTATCTAGCCCTTCCAGACTTCACCCTGCATGGTCACAGGCACTCTGATACAGTTAGGCCCTTTCTTCACATATGCAGTTCCCTTATGCAGATGCACAATTGATGAATTCTTTCTGACTTGAAACTAGTGAAGATACTAGTCGATATTGTTGCTTTTGTGTATATTTATATTTGATGTATGAAAGAGATTTCACAACAATTTGTTATTGAAATTAAACAATGCCACTATAGCACATTTATAGTGAGTCCGATTGTTTTATTCCTTATCGACAAAAAAAATCAGAATGTTATAGGACTGTTGTCTACCTTAAAAAAAGAGTTGGTTTTCCAATAACACTTGTATGTTGAAAGAGTGAAGTCTTTGCATTTGAGTCTATGAAAAACGCCCCCAATTTAAATCGCCTTCCAAAATAACCCATGTAAGCATTTTCTGATCAGATGTCCCTATCAGCAAGACAACATTGTTTGTCAATGCCTGCCAAAACTGTAACAAATCACCGTGGCCAAAATGGTTCATATGACCATTTTCTCATCTGACATTAAGGATAAATGTGGTTGCTTGGTTTAGTCACGCAAAGATTATGGTTTGGGTTTAAATAACCTCGTGATGGGGAAGATTAGGGAGCCTTCGTAATCATGGTTAAAAAGAAACCAACGCTGACCTTTGGTTGCGGGGAGTAAATGAAGAGCAGACTCCATCACTTTGTCGAACCATTCATTCCTCCACCCCGTCTCCTCCCTATTGGATGCTGAGGCTCTGTAACATCACACTACTTATGCCACTGCCCTTGACCAACAAGACTCAAAATACACACAGCTGCAAAAGGTCTTTGTCAGTTTGATGTAAATGCATCTTTTATAGGAATTCTCACAGACAGCTGATGTTGTTTTTCTTCAGTCTTGATGCAGTACTGACAGTCTACAGTCTTTGGACTTTTACAATTTAATAATGTCATTCAAATCTTAGTCTTTAAACTTCAATATTGGTATTCTGATCTTGACCAGGGCCACTAAAGTATTTTATTTTCATTATTGTTTTTATATTCCATTTAAATAATTACAATTAATTTTCATGCATTAGACCTTATTGAGGGGAAAGTGGAGTCATGATAGTTACAATATTGCACCTGAGGTAGTGACTCTAGAAGTTAAACTGTGTGGTACCACTCTAATGCTAGTGTAAAAAAACAAGCCAGACATTATTTTCTTTCAATCTCTGGTGCAGCATCTGTCCTGTCTATTGCCTTGACAAGAATTTTGGATGCTCGCATCCTCCTACTTTTTTAAAAAGAGGCACTAATCTGTTCTCAGGGATAATATACTGACATTGTTCCATTGCTGTTCATGTTGTCTATTCATGTCACACACTCACTCCCTGTTACCCCCCTCTATATGTGTTTCCCTTTGGTTTTACATGTCTTTATATATAAAGATATATGTATGTATTATGAGCTCCTTGCCTAAGGTAACTTCTGCCACAGTACTCCTTTTGTAGGCAATTTTCAGTTAACTTTATTTCTTTTTTTAATGCGATCATTTTTGACTTTTCTTTGATGTATTTGCTATTTTGATATATTATGTAACAGCACAGACAGTGAAGGCTCCCAGACAAAAACCTAATTATCAGCAGTCTGACCAGCTAAGTGCAGATGTTAGAAAATGTGTTACTTAAAAAGTCTGACTCAATAAGGTCTTAATACACACCTCAAACACCATAATAGCCCTGACTAATTCAGCCTGGCTGGCCCTCTGTGGGTCCCAGTGGTCTTGCTGGGTGTTCCAGACAGAGATTCCAGTCCCCTGTGGTCGTAGACTGGAGGCCCTGGGTCTGTGGAGGCTGGAGGTCGACTGGCAGCCTGATGGATCGGCTACGGGCCGACTGTAGGGGATCGAGCCGCGGCCTCAGGGTTAAAATTGAGGTATAATGGTAGAATTGACAGTAAACCATGGAGAAAGATTCACATGTACAAACACTGTATTTTACTGTGCAGTTCCACACACAGTACTACATGTGTCAGCAAAGACACAAAAACAAACACATATAGCAACATGTACAGTGTGAAGGAGGGTGACAGGGAGTGTGTGATCCATAAGAAAGGTTTAGCATCTCTCAGACTTTGAAGCCCTCTGGTTATTCCCTCTCAGTTCCCACTGTGTCCTAAAGATTATACTCTTCTTTCAATACAAAATGATTCTTTGGCAAGTTTAACAGATTATCAAAAGTTAGAAAAGGAGGATGTGCACATCCACAATTCTTTTCAGGGTGACGGACAGAGGGCACAAACTGTACCAAGAAGAAAAGGAAAGAATAAATTAAAATATATCTAATGTTTATTTCTGTAGGGAAACGTATAGTTATGATATGAGTCAATGGTTCATACCACAACATTTATATCCAAAGCTTATTTGCCCATAACATCAAGCTAAATTCAACAAGAAATACACACAAACAATGATACAACAAAATGATCATAAAACTTAGATCATCCATGACTACCTTTACGTTAGAGATGTAACTTAATCAGCAATGACATCTTTACAGACTAAAACTCCAATTCATTCTGTACAGGGAGAATGAAAAATGTGACTGAACATTTGTGTTAACTTTGGTTCTTCTTTTATATAGAAAAAGACTTTGAAACTTTGATAACCACAGGTAATCCTTTCACACCACATACTGAAACAGAACCAACAGGGGTCATTTGAGGAAGATCTAAACTGAGTTAAGGACCAGATTTGGCCTGTGGACTTCACTTTGGTTGGCCCTAGGCTAGAGGATGAGACCTGGGGAGAGTTGAGATGAGCCTGTCACACTTCCCATAGATCAGTCATTATCACTAATCCAGTCACAGCACTGGGATCACCACCAGGCCCATTCATCTAGAACCGTCATTAAAGAGCTAAATGAGAGCTGCCTCTGCTAATGAGGTAATGAGAATTTCTGTGTGCGAGTGTGTGTGTGAGAATGTGTGTATGTGTGTGTGTGTGTGTGTGAGGGGGGGGGGGAGCAGACAGAAAGAGAGAGAAAGACAGGAGAGGATAAGCTGAAAGTTACATTTAAAATAGGTGAAGAAGCATTAAGCTGGTGTACTAGGACAGAGTCAGATGGACATAATCCAGCAGGTAAAAAGACGGACAACAAGTCAGACAGATGACAGACAGACCCACAGACCTATCTGAAACATCTTGGCATGTGTGTGAATCAATTTGCAGCTCTCCCATCAGAGGGACCGTATCACTCAACCCCTCTCACCCAGTTCTGTTTACTGCTCTCCCTCGCCGCACGTAAACAAAAGCCAGAGTTGTACTTTTTCACAATCGCTCTTTAATTCGACACAGCCTCGGATGCATGTATGCAGCTGTTTTCTTCTGTTAATTGCGATACCGCCAGGGTAAACATTATTGTCCTCACAGTTATACACCAGCCTAAAACAAAGCACTGCCGAGGCTGTGTGAAGCTGGGATGTCGTGCTTTGCTGTGTGACATAAATCAATTATTTATCCCTATGAAGCTTCAAAATGTTTATCTTGCCTCATGGTATACAAGGCCGAGGCCTCAGAAAACAAATAGACGTTTGTATCAAAGGCGCAGGGGTGTAAACAGCGCAGCGGAAAGACGATGTGCGACCACCCGAGGGAGGCGCTGATGTTTGGTGAGAAGAAGTTTGGGAAAAGCGTGTCTGTGATTGGCAAACTTACATCAAACGTACAGCACAGTATATGCCTTACAGGCCTGTAAGCAGTTTGTGAAGCTGACATCACACAGAGGCAAGAGAAAGCTAAATAGAGACTTGCTCAACTATTACATCAGAGGTCCTTATTATCATGATCGAGTGATAATTAGATAACACCAAAACACATCAGTTCAAAGTGTAAACAAAGACATAATCACCAACAACATGAAGAGGCGGTCAGAGACACATGTGGCCACTTTAAGACCAAAAGATAGATGAGATGTCATATGGATCACCCATGTAAACAGTATTAATGCACTGTAAATATCCAGTTATGAAACACACATAGATATAAATCAAACTGGTTTCAAGCTGCTCAAACAATAAAATTCAGGTCACGTTTGATTTAAAAAAGATTCAAAAAAATGTTCTCTTTATACCAGCTTTTATTTGATTGTTGATTGCAAAAAGCTGCACGCGTTTGCTTTTCAGAGACAGTTCACTATCCTGGTCAGTAATGTGCGAAGCAAGCAATGCAATGATTTAGTTTTCACTTAACCCATTACTACTCACTGTTCCTCCCCCTGGAAGTTTGCACAATGCAAAACTTTTGCAGAGTACACGCGCTTTGAAAAGTAACATGAATATGAACATGTAATATCTGTATGCATTAATAGTTCAGACTCATTATGGTCAGTGTGATCTTGTTCTAAAAACAAGTCAGGTTTAATCAGCAACTAAGTACATTTACACAGGTATATAACCGAGACACTACAGATTTGATGAACTTAAAACATTACTTGATTTTTTCTGTTACTTTACACATATACTGCAACACAATTCAGGGGAAAGTATTGTACTTTTTAACTGCACTACATTTATTTTATGGATATTAGATGTATTACATGAGTTAGCCACATACTGTGTGGTCAATTCAAAAATGTCAAATTAAATATAATTATAATATGATAGATTCTCATAGATGTACCATTAAAAAAACTGAGCAACCTCAACCAAAAACAGCACAAATGCTGTTTACATCTGTAGAGATAAGTAGAACAATATAAGAATAAAATGGATAATATGTGCTTTTATTTTTGATAATTTAAGTACATTTTGCTTTTAAGTAAAATCTCACAAACTTGTGATGGAGTATGTTTTTATTGCTGCAGTGATACCTTTATTGCTGAAACCTCAAAAATAGTCTCCCTACTTTCAAAGCAGTCTTGTTTTTATTTCATGCTGACTCCCCCCAACAGAGGGTTCAACCACATGAGTAAATAGTAAAAAAAAAAATAAAAAAAAATTACTAAACATGTTAATGTGTGAACAAAAATGTGGGTGTGGGAGGGAGGTGTACAGTGCACGTACAGCACACTCAGTTAAAAGACAAAACAGTTGAGTCTTTAACACAACTCAGCTTCACTTACTTATGTTATTGACATGAACACACACACACACGCGCACACACACACAAACACACATGCACACACACACACACACAAACACACACTCCAGTTCTCAGAGGTCGGGAGGGGGCTTCTTAGTCACACATGATGCTCGGGGGAATACAAACATGGGCTGCAGCTGGACTGTTTCATCTATCCTGCAGCACTGAAGAGACAAGCCGTTTGAGAGTAGAAGAGGAGGGTAAACAGAAAACACAAGTAGCCTGTTGAGGGTGTAATGACAATGAACTTCTCTCAGTCAGTCACACTAATCCAGGGATTAAACCCACAGAGCATAATGACCTCATCTCTCGCTCTATGATCTCTCTACAAAGTACTAATAACACACACACACACACACACATCTAGTCTGCTTGCAGAAAAGCACATATGCAAACACAAACTGTAAAATTGAACACTTTCATTTCCCAGATAACATATTTGAAATCACTTCCTGAGCTACCAGTTCCACCTACTGAACAAATCCTCTAAATGGATAAATTGATTTCTGCAGGTGAGTTGCTGCACAATTGACATTAAAACGATGGAAGCAAAGGGTCTGAGGGGAGAGGCTTCCATATGCACTGCAGTACGCTGATCATCATCAGCCCTGTGTTAAAATGAAGTAGGCAGGATTGATATTTTTCCCCTATACCCCCTGACCTTGCTTCGTTAAAGTCCATTCCATCCACTTACAGGGTGTTTGTTTTTGTTTGTTTGTTTGTTTATTTGTTTTTTGTCATAGGATTTGAGGATCTGAGGTAACAGCGACAGAGCAGGCTCTTTGACGAGGGAGTGCACAGGTTTTCCTTGCATTGCAAATATGACTGAATTTTGCATATGGTCAGTGTTCTGCTTTGGAAACATTTATGTAGACCTTTAGTGGAGTTTTTTTTTTTTTTTGCAGCTGCACTGTTGTATGACGTCTGTCATGCACATGCATTTTTGTAAAAATGTAGTTTTAAACCTAGTTATGCTTATGTGGGCAAGAAATGATGTTTCTCCCGCAGAAATCAAGCTGTGCTAGTCCCCCTTACGAAAAGGAATTCAGGCAATAAATCGTTTTTCAGGGCTAGCAGCACTAACCTCCTAAAGCTTTCCAAGTAAACTTCAATTTTACATAAATCATGGCTGAAAAATATTGTATTTTTCTTTTAAAATTCTAATGTTACTGCAGAAAGTTTACACTAACTTGGTTGCATAAGAACAGACTGAGCATCGCGCACCTCCACCCCTTCACCTTGACACAGAAGTCTAAACTGAGGAGGGGCGTGACCTTGTGCCTCATCACAATGCTAAGTGTTTACAAATTGTTTTGCTCCTCCACTTGTGGGGGTTGCACTGAGGTAGCAAGCGGCCAGGATGGGCTTCCATGCAAAGGCTGTTGATCTCCACATGACACGCCACCCTTATGGTGTTGCACATGGCCCTCCATTAATAAACAAATGAAGGGCTCACCCTGGAGGTCAGGGGAGCTCAGCTGGCCCATTTGCCACGGCGATCTCTCGACTCACGGGGATCCAAAATGGCCACCCGCCGCGTCTGCCTGTCAGACAGCTTCTAACCTTGTCTTTGGTGATGGGCAGGAGGGCAGGAGAGGGGAAAGAGGAGGGGGTTTTGGGTGGGGACACACAAAGCGGGGCATGAGTTACCCTCCCTCCCTCCCTCCCTCCCCTTCGCTGATTAGTGTGAGTGACAAAGTGGAGCAGAGAGTCCACTCAGGCCTTCATAATAAATCTATCAGGGAGTAATAGAATTCCATCAATCCTCACTCCTCAGCCTCCCTGCCCTCCCTCCTGCTCCCCACCCCTCGGGGGGTCACCATGTCGGGGTGTGTGTCTGTGTGGTGGTGGTGGTGGGAATGTAGGAAGGGGTGGGGGGTCCAATCCTCTGGGATTGTACAACTGTTATTATTCAATTACGCTCCCTTTTCTTCTCAGTTAAAAGACCATGATATCATTATCACTTAATGAATATATATAATTGGATCTTGGCTGCCGCTTCCCCCTGGTCTGATGAATACTACTCACTATTCATTCGGCCCCTGCTCATCCTCCTCTACATCGCATCCATTACAGCAGGCTGTGGAGCTGGAGATGGAGATGATGATGATCATGATGATGGTGATGATGAGGCTGTCAATAGAAGGAATTTGAAATGATCTCTGTGTTTGTTCAATGTTTAGTTGAATGAAAAGTTGATTCAAAATGAAACTTTGTTGCTAAGTTGTGCAGTCAGTTTTTAATTTTTGGGGTTTTCCGTGAAAGACGACGATCAACGAGAGTAGAACAGAAATATAAAGAGCAAGAGCCAGAGAGAGATCAGATGCTAAAATGACGTTGCAGGCGGATCAATAAAAATGAGAAAGAGAGTGGATTGAGGTCTCTTTGCACTCCGAGCATAGCCAAACTAATTTTACCTTGATGAGCAAAGATTTTACTGCTCAAACAACACCTGCATTCTACATGTGATTATTTCAATTTCTATGTTTTGTTTAATAACCCCATGATAATCTACAGTGCAATCATTTGCAGAAACTCATTAAGTCCACAGATAGGCTCTGGATTTCATCTCCCTGTCCATGATGGCTGCACATGAGGAAGTTATTTGGGAAAATCCTGCAGCATTAATGCAGAAGAGATGGAGGACGGTGGGATTTCTACAATAGCTACATCATAGATTGTTCCTATTTAAATGTGTCTCCCGGTTGGCGTGAGTGTGGACAAACTCCCAGAGGACATTAAGAGAGGAGGGGAAAACCTTGATAGCCACGCTTGTGACAGTCGTGGCCATCAATACCCTTTCAATCTGCCAGGAAACAATGAGAGAGGGGGATAAAGACGGTGATGAGCAACACTAAAAACATTGATTCAGCATTTGTCCACTTCATTTGAAGTGAGACAAGAGGACGACAGGGAAGGGAGGGTTGGGGGTCTTTGAAGAGGCGAAATCGGGGAGTGTTTCGCCTCCTCCCATTCAGATGTTGCCCTCTTGTTGGGAACCAAAAGCAATCGTCCCTCCCCTCCGCATTGTTGAGGGTAAATGTGGCATGGCGGGGGCTGAGCATGTCTATGTAAATCGGCCACGGAGAGAGTGTGCGAAGCGGTGGGAGTGTGTGCATGTGTGTGTGGCCGCGCTCGTTTCTAAGAGAGACCCACACGTACGTGGAGGGGTATGGGGCGTACATCGTCATTAATCCTGCTTAAAGAAGACAGTGTTGGCAGAGTGGCAGCGCCCCAATCCAGCTGCTCCCCCCACAGAGACACTTCAGACACCCTATCTGACTCGCCCCGCCCCAACGTCACCCACCCTCCCATCTTCCCACCCGTCACACCCTCACCCCACCTTCTCACCCCTTCATCCCCATCAACTGAGCCGTCTCCACCTTCGCTCACAAGCCCCAATTTCCCATCACATTCCCCCCTTCACCACCCAAAACCCAGAACCCCAGTCTCACTCAGTCACCCATCCCTGCCATACATCACTCCAAATTAAATTTACATCAGGCCCTCCTCTATCAAAGAGGCCGAAAGAGAGGCAGAGAGGGAATGAGATCGAGGGGCTGACATCATTACCCGGCAGCAGAGCACATGACCGTCATCTATTAAACCCTTTTATACACATGTCTCAGGATTTTACCAAAGTTCATGCATACCTAAGTGCAAGTTTGTGTTAAAAATTAAAAGCTCTTTTAGCAGGACAAAGGAGTTTCTGAACTGTTGACTTTGAGAGGGGCTTTATTACCCCCAACCATGGATGTCTCGCATCGCTATAGACAGCCCCCTGTCCCTTCCTCTCCTCTCAGTTTTTTTCTCTTCCTCCTACCTCCAGCTCCCGCTGCCTCTCCTCCCATCATTTGGCAAGTGTTGGGTCGACTGTCTGAATATTCGTAAGAATATTTCTGCTCAGTAAAATACTGAATCTGAGTGAAAGTAACTCAGTAGGCCCTTGGCTGTTCATAATGGGCCACTATGGGTTTGAATCAGGCCACTGTCATCCACTGTGTGTAGTCCTCCTCCTCCCTGTTGCAGTGATTTCTGTCACTCTTTGTGTACATTATCTCATACAGTCAAGTATTTAGATAATCAGAAATTGCCTTCATGCATTACAAGGCTGTGACAAGGACATTTACATAATCTATAGATATCATATTCAAATCTTTTGCAAAAACACAGATTTTCTTCAGAGTTGTATGTTTGTGTTTACAGAAATCTGTATTTCATGTTATACTAGTCTGTAAAGTGATGTGTTTAGCTGTGTCGTGTCCAACGATATTTTACAGTATTTTATTGCCTAGAGCCTTCTTTTTGTTGTATTGTACTGAATAGTGGTTTCAGCTGCACAGTGTTTTGTATTACTTTTTAATTATGTAGTTTCATGTTATATAAATCCCAATAGCTCCAACACAACACCTGAGTTTCTGAAGGATACCAAATCAATACTTTTTTGACACCTTAGTTTGAGAAATAGAGACATGTTTCACTAAGGATAAGTTTTGTGATAATTTATATTTTCCTTGTCAACACATCCCATGGAAAGACCAAAACAAGCAATGAATTGATCCCAGTCTGATGCAGCTTAATCCTCTCTGCCGCAAACTTCCTTTGTTTTTTAAAAACCATTAAAAACATATCAGTTAACCACACCACTGGATGTTTTGTAATTACGAAATGTCCAGTGATGATCAATTTCGTTTATTCTAAGTTGATCCCACATACTTCGTTCTGCTGCTGGAAAAAACTCACTAGGACACCAAATCCACTGCTGAAAATAGTCCCCATCAAATGTGCTATTAACTCCTGTTTGCTAACAACTACAGTGCAGAAGTACTGCTGCTCAGAGGGCACACTATAACCTCTTCAATTGTAAACACAACAATGGCTGAAGCTCTTGCCAAGACTGGTAAGCAAACATTTGTTAATGCTAACTCTAGCTATGCAGCAATATCAGAACTTACAAACAGCTCCTTAAAACCAGGATCTGTCGAATCAAAGACTATGAATCAGACCAGACATTCAATGGGGGGGTTGATACCCAGGTTTGGTCATAATGTGTTGCAGTATTCTGTCATGTCATCATGTTTTTACGTGCTGCATTGCAGTGTTATGTTGTCTTGCTATGTTCTATACTGTGCTGTATTCCATAATGCCATCTGCTATCTTGTCTTGTCCTGTTGTGTCAGATTGTGTTGTACCGTGTCATGTTGCATTATGCTGCAGCGTGTCATGTTGTGCTCTCTCCTCTCAGTCTGTATCAGTGATGTATTAGGACAGAGTGCTACCTCCCCTCACCGTTGGGGATATATTTGCATTGGAGCGTCTGAAAGCAGCTGGAGTGAACCAGCTCGGTAAAGGCACCTGAGTGCTGAGCGCTTACTCTTTAATTGCTTCATTATCGTCTGTGCTAATCCCTCTCCAATTTCGACACTCTCATTTTCCACTCTAATTTGTCCTGGTCCCTCTCCGGCTCTCTCCTCTCACAGTCCGCACTGCTATGGCACCTATTTGCTTTCCAAGGCAATGATAACAATTAATGCAGCAGTCGGCGGAGCTTGTTTCATATAAACCTGTTTTAGCCGACTAAACAAGGGGCTGCTGATAAACAGACTCCGGAGCCAAGGCGCAGAGCTTCACAGCACCATTTGTCTCTCTAATTATGCTTTAATTACAACTGTGTATGCTAATACACTAAACATTTGCATAGAACATTCACACAACTTTCTGCTTTCTCTTTAGGAGTGCTCCAGACGGAGGAGAGAACAATAGCACCAGTGCTTATTGAAAGAGGCCTGCACTGTGTAAATTACATATGGGAATTGTTTAGAATTAAAAACAATGCCACAGTGCTCTCTGACAAACAGTTTAGTTTATATTGTTAGGTAACAGCAAACAAAGTGTGAGTGATTATAGAATTAGGTAGCAATTCATTTCTTAAATGCAAAACATTGTATTACATATTAACAATAACTTTAATGATTTAAAATGCGCTTGACAAAGGTGCATGGGGATGTTTACTCAAAATATCCTCATGAATATCCTTCTGCAACACGCTGTCATTTACCATCTTTAACAATGCAAGACAATCATTTTGGCAAATAGTTTAATAGAAATGTGTGTGGTTTAAGTACATTTTGGTGGTTAAAGTCCTACAACAAGCATCTCACATCACCACAACTGTAAACAGGTGTATCATACATGATCCGGTTTTATAATGCGTTGATTTTAATCCCCATAGTAACTGTGTTTACTTGATGATGATGATGATGATGACGATGATGATGATGTGATATGAGCAAGAGGGAAGGACTATTTCGTATAGTTCTCATGTTGAGCTTGTGTCACTGGGGTCAGCCCTATGTTCCCACATTTCTTAGAACTTTTTTTTCACAGAAATGTTTGAAAATTAGGATTAGGGTTAGGGCTGTGGGAATATAGAGTTAGGGTTAGGGCTGTGGGAATATAGGGCTGTGGGAACAGGGTTAGGGTTAGGGTTTCTGTGATAGAAAATAACGCCTGGAACACACACCTTGCGTGTGTGCACGGTGGCTGCCGTTGCTGCTGCGGCTAAGCATACACGTGTGTTCACACCAGCTGCATGTCTGCTGCGTTACTGCTACTGCCAACTCTATCTTTCTACATAGTTTGCAGGTTACTCGAATGTTGGATTTCCTTTCATTATAAATTGATTTCTGATTTATTTTTGACACAAAACGTCACTAAAATGCCACTGTCTCCACATGCAGCTGTGAAAATGGTTAAAAAACATTTATAATTTTTTCATGTAAGATAAAGCATAGGCATAGACAACTATAGCGCAAGGTGTTTTATGTAATGTTGCTGGTATGATGTCAATATGACTATCAATCTCTTGTCCCCATGTGGTATCTCCAAAGACATGTTGTCATGGATCCGATGAGGCAGGGGTGAAGGTGAGAGACTCAGATGCGGAGGAACCAGTGTCAAAGAATTTATTTAAACCAAAAAACCAAATTCCAGATGCCACCAACAAAACACACACCAAACATCATCACCAACAATGATACCACAAAGACAAGACAGAGCAAGGGCTTTTTAAAGGAACGGAACTGATTAACAATGGAGAACAGGTGGGGAAGCAGACACAGGTGGGACACATCAGGGATGATTAACCAAAGGAAGCAAAACTAGAACTCAGACACTGGGGCGACATGACTATCAAAATAAAACAGGAAGTGCACGGGGAAACAGAGCACAAGACAGGGAAGACTAAACTAGACACCAAAACCACCCAAACCAGAAACGCTCAAAACCCAGAACAGAAACCCAAAACACAGAAAACCAAACCAAGAAAGTCCAAAGAACCAAAACCCTGGAGCTTCCAGGCTGAGACCATGACACATGTCATACAGTCATCTTTTTGCAAAGGCACGTCAGCTACAGTGTAGGAGCTTATGCACTCTGGAAATCAAGTGTGTTTGAAGTTGTTCTGGAAGGTAGAGAGAAAAGAGAGAGGAGAGAGAGACACAGTCTCTCCAAAATTATACCATAAATGAGTTGTAACAAATGAAAAATGAGAGCTAGAGAAAGAAGCACAAGAAGAAAAGAAAGAAGCTCCCTCCACCTTTGCGCAGTTGGCCAAGCACATTTTGAAGTGGGTATAGATATCGTATTGTCTGTTTCGCAAAGTTACAATTTTAAAGTTAGAGCTGGTTGGACACAGATTGCCTCTATCCAATACTGGAAATCTGTAGGGGAGGGGGTTTCCAATGCCATCTGACCACCCAAAATGTATGTTGGAAGGAGTATAAATCCCACTTTGGGTTACTTCCTGAAACAGGATAAGTTCCTGAAACAGGCAATTGGGCTAGAGGTGTGAAAGTAAGTTAGCAACTTTTCTCTCAAGCAACCGTTTTTCCATTTTTGACACAATAACAATGACTTCCATCACTTCCTGGATTTTGCCAAAAAATGTCTTAGGTGAGCATACTTTTGCGGTTGTCGATCCTTGACTTACTCAGGGTCAGCCTCTTCCTAAGTCTTTGACTGGCCAAAACATTTTCATCACATTGTCTATTTCTTCATTTTATTTACTTAACTTTAACAGCTGATTTGAAGCTTTTGATCATCTTACATGATCTTCATCTCAAATGGAGCCTGCCCACTTGTCATGGGAATACAGGTTTTCATATTTTCATAATTTTCCAGCAATTGAAAGACTTAAACCATCTCAATATTCCATCTGATCAGAAGATTCAGCCAGCCTACTAAATGGACCCTTGGGTAAGACTGTTTTGTCAACCATTTTTGTTTTAAAAAGTTTGATACAAATAAAGTCTATTATATTCTATTCTGTACCTCTGACTGCATTGTCTCCACGCTTCGCTCCAGCAAGGCATTCAGCTACACGCCTAACTTAACGACATGTCATTGAGTCATTAACATACAAATGACCTGCAGTTATCCTGTGATCGGGGCCCCAAATGCTAAGGAACCACCATTTACAGAAAAACCCAGCCAGCTCTGGTAAGTAATTCCTCTCCACGCCGTTTTGGCTAAAATCAAGACATTTAATTGGCCATTATCAGATATCCCTCTGACAGTTAAGGCTAGTGGTAGAGGTGATGATAATGATAGTGGTGGTGGAGGGGTGTCAGATGAGGGGTGAGAGCGGAAACAGACACTTATTCACTTTCAGTGATGGTAAATACAACACATAGGCCACTCTATTGTAACTCTCTATAGGATGATCTCATAGCCACCAACTGACTCATTGCACCCTCAACAACACTGTCACATGACTGTTTCTGTCACTGTTTCTGGAAAGACAAGTACTGTACATACGTGACAGCCATGTAGCTCACAGTTTACGTGAAATTAGTGATGATTTCATTCATTCGTCCTCTGTTTTTAATTTTCAAGTTAAAATATAATTACTTTCTCAACATGAAAGAGAGAAATTAACTTGTGCACTTTGAGTTGAGTGTTCACTCTAGACCTTGGGAAGAGTAGTTGACAAAATCTATCACCACAATCTCAACTTTTAGTCCATCATAGACAAGAAGTCCTTAAAGTGCTCAGAAAAAATCATCTACAATTCCATAACAACTCTGTCTGCTGAGGAGGATTGCAGGTTATGGTCAAAAGCTCCAGAACAGCTACTAAATAGTCCTCGTGGTGATTAACTTTGGTGAAATCCTAAGATTTTTATGTTGTAAGGACAATTCAAGATTCAGATTTAAGATTTATATCATGTATTTAATTACAGGACATTGTGCATAATACCACAGCTATTAACTGCACAATTTCACAATTGTAACTTATCTGGATATTTAGAAATTTGGAAAGTACATTTTCACTCATGTATCACATTTCACGGCTGATAAACTGTCAGGCTGAACGTGCACCCTGTCACATCCGCAGATAATATCTCTGCGCTGTTTGGTTCATTATCGTTGAAGTTCGTGCAGTTTTAATAGATATAAATGCGTGTTAGACCAACCTGCTACTGACACTAAAGCTGATTGCTATAAAAAAAAACAACACATCTTTTCTTCACATTCTGCCTCATGCACTGTCTTTTTATTACATTTTTGGCAACAGTTTCTCACACACAACATTCAATGCGACATTGTGTGTGACAGTTGGATCAATATATATTTGGTGACCTAACCCCTTTGTCTGTCCAAGCAGGAAATCTAAGAGCTATGAAGTATTTCATCTGGACCGAACTGTAACCTCTGACCCCGAGGGCAGAAAAGGCCTCTTCTCTCTGCAGGGCACAGAGCTCATCGACAGTAAACACTGACTGGAAGTTGCTGCACATTTTTCACAATGTTGATGGCAACTGATGCCTTCCTTTTCCTCTCTTGGTCTTTGCCTTTTATGTGTCAGAGACACATTGTGCACATTATTCTTTGCCTTACTACAGAGATTCATGCTGAAATTTATAGTGTTTTTCAGAGGTTGTCAGCCGGTTTTAGTATTATTAACAAGCTAAACACAAGTTGCACTGTAGCATACTGACAGTTTAATAATAATAATTTTAAAAAACACGACCTTGGTTTTTGATCCAATATACAGTTATTTGAGTGTTTTAAGCTTTCAGTTTTCTTTTTAATGTAACCATATGCAACCTTACCCTGATCTTAAAATGTATGCAGCTGGCTGCTAAAAATCAGGGAGGAATTAATAATTACTGCAACTAAATAATTCCTCCTTGGTGTGGAGCTGCAGCTATATAGCAAACGTTATAGTAGGTCTTCTACTTTGGCTTCATCTCTCTGTACTGTCATCCAAATTGAGACAGCAGGACTGAGGAGGACAAGACAAAATCAACAGTGAAAACAGAACAAATAATATTTCCCTCACACATCATCTATCTGACAGAAGGCAGCAAAAGGAAAGGCGAAAAGGGAGAGAAAACAGGAAAAATCTTGTCCTGCCCGCCAATCTTTCATTTGCTCTGCGCTCATCCATCCTGGGTGCACCTCTTAATTTGGTCCTGCCACAGACTGGCCAACAGAGACCTTCAGCCATTGAAAACAAATGATCTGGCCAGGGAGGGGCAACAACTCACGGCCGGCGGTGCAACACTACTCAGCTGCTGGGGTTTACTTTGTATTACAGCAGTGGGTTTGAAACCTCCGGGTTCTGTTTTTCACAGAATTTTTCTGGTGATCCAAGTTTTCTGGGACATTGTGCGATCTAAAAGAAAAAAAAAAAAAGGAACAATCCTAACAAAAATGTGACAATAAGGCAATTAATTAACCAATTATTTTTTAGGCCAGCTTTATATTGATGTGCTTATAATGTTAATGGCAGACGTGCTACTCAAAATTCATATTATTTTTTGAAACAACAGGTTCTTGATGGACAGTAGTTGAAAAAGTAGACTAATTTTCTAGCTGGTGACGGCTGAAATGACAAGTATCATTGGCAGATTCTATAAGCTGTTGCTAACTAACTAGCTAAGTAATCTAATGCTGTCTTGTTTTTGTGTTGCAGAGTTAGCTCTAATATTATAAGGGTTGAACATACATTTTTCCTCCTTTTGTTGTAACTCACAGTAATCCTGTTTAGCTACTTGCTTGTAGAAGAAAGGTGGAAATTTATATTTAATCATTCTGAAGTCGAGTACTAAGTGTTGCCTCAGTGTGACAGATTAGGCTTCATAAATTCCGGTCAGACTGTTGACACAGGTGGGCACATCAACAAAAATTTTTGACTGACAACCAAAACTGTCAGTTACACTTCACCTAAAACATAAATATCCATGATGAAAAAAGAAAGAAAGAGTGATTTAATTGTGGTTTTGGCTGATGACACAGACTGACAGACGCACACAAGAGAAGAGAAAGGCCCTTGTCAAGTCTTGGTTCATTTACAGTAAGTTCTGTGTATTGTAGTGAAGTGCAGGGTGGCCACATGGTGACATTTGTGACTCTATCGATGTCAACCTAATTTTACAGTGAAACCAGAAGCCTTGTGTCATCCTCATGTGAGAGTTGAGTAACAGGCCTAGAATACACTAGGGAGATGATACCACACACACACACACACACACACACACACACACACACACACACACACACACACACACACACACACACACACACACACACACACACACACACACACACACACACACACATACACACACACACGCACACAGTGAAAAAAGGAGAATCAAAACACAAACACTTGCATGGTGTGAAGGGAAAAGTCTGATAGTTTTACACAAGGTGCAGTGCAGTAGAACTACACGGTGCATTACACACACACACACACACACATGGTGACAGATAGTTCTCCTGGGATCACAGTGGTGTAGATCATGACATACACCAGACGGACACAAGCACTCTATGAACTTTGTGACACACAGGGATCATGGGACAGATGCCAACTGAATGGACCACATCAGTCCCCAGTGGACTTCTTCTTTAAGCGAACAGGACATTAGTGACGACACGAGGAGGTAGATAGATCCTCAGCCCTGTATCTATTCTGTAGTAGTCAACTAACTCCTGTTCTGAGTGTGGCAAAAGTCGTCTACCACTTTAGTCCAGACTGAAATATCTCAGCAACTATTTACAGTCATGATCACCAGAAGATGAACCGTAATGAATTTGGTGATCATCTGACTTTTCCTCTTATACTACCAGGAAATTGACATTTTTGCCTTTCAGTTAAATGTCTCAACAACCGCTGGATGGATTTCCATGTTAGATGGTTGAGGTATCAATGGTTCCCAGACGAGGCATCCTATGACTCCACTGACTTTTTCTTTTGTTCCACCATTAGGGCAAAATTCAGTTCATCCAATACTCTGGTTTATATTCACAAAATGAGTTTCAGTGAATTGTCTCAATAACTACTGGATGTATTGTGATGAAATTTGATACACACATTCATGTTCCCTAGAAAATTATTTGTAAAAACTGAGGTGATCCCTAACATTCCCATCAGCCTCTACTGCACTTTGTGTTTGGTGTTAATTAGTAAATGTTAGCATGCTAACACGCTAGAATGATAGTGAGCATATTAAACATAATACCTGCTAAACATCATCGTGTAAGCATTATCATAGTACAAGTTAGTGTGCTGATGTAAGCTAAGGCTACACCCATACTACTCCATCCAGACGACTGTTTTAGCTCCACTGGGGCATGTGTGGGCCGCAGTGTAACGCTTGCAATTCATTATCCATGTTGTATTCACCACTTGTAGTTGAGGCTGATAAGACCCAATCAGGGAGCAAACGTGGGTGTCTACATCATCGTTTCCAAAAGGTCTCTGTTTTTGCCCGTCCAGTCTGCAACGCAGCCCCTGAGTTTTCACACTAAAATGGGGTCCACAGCGTTTCCAAAAGTGTCCGTTTTCGGGGCTTAAAAACTCCGGAGTAGTGTGGACGCCAGGCGAAAACATGGCAAAAGTGATGCGTTTTAAAACTAAAACTTAGCAGTGTGGAGGTAGCACAGCCTCACAGAGCTGATAACTGTAGACTCCCTTTGTAACTCCCTTTTGCTTCTAATCTCTTTTCTGGAAAATTTACATTTTGGTGTTGAGAACATAATTTTACATCAATCCACATATCACATTCTGCACTCAATGACAGTTATCTTATCTTTCACTTTAATTTCAACTTCAAGTGACATTTAAACAAGCTACATAAACTGTCTTGGTCAAAAATATGCTGTAAACACAGCTTAGAGAAATAAAACTGTCATCTAAAACCTTAGTGTTTTTGTAGCCTTTAGCAGCTGGTATTTGATTCCACTAAGTTTAGCCTCAGTCAGGATAATTACATTTACTTTACTGCTTGGCCAGTGATAAACAAGTTGGGTCTTAAATTGAATGCATTATTGCAAAATGCCTCTGATCTGCAAACACAACTGGCTGCCTGTCACGTGAGATGATAATGGTCAGCCACAGCGGCTCACTTCTCACATGTTATGTCGCTGCTGCAAAGATAATTGGATTGTATTAGAGTTGCGTGTGGACAGCAGCCGCAGCAGCATATGGAGGAATTCCTGTCAGATGACTTTGGTTTCAGACAAACACAATTTAAGGTAACTGGAAGCGTCTTTGAAATAAATCAAATGTTTACAGAGCGATTAATGAGCTAAATTGAGAGGAATCTTAGGACAATAACCAAGGGTCATGGACGTTTACGCACACTGGGTGCACAGTACACAGCGCTGTGACGGTTTGTGAAGCAGCCTGTTGATGTTTGATGTGGGTCAACAACAATTTACAGAAGTGAGGGACGTTTCCTACCAGCTAAAGAATCCAACTCTCATTTTGACCCCTTCAAACCTGCAGGACAAGAAGGCCTTGGTGCTGTAATATAAACTGTGTACTCTATGTTCAGTCTCTTTTGTGATGGTCTCAGCACTGTGTGAGCACTAATTTTACTGCGAACAAATTTTCAAGACAGAGTGAACTACACTGACCACAGAGCTGAGCACGCTACAACTAAAACAAATAAAACTCAGAAGTCCACTCAACAGTGAGCAATAAATTTCAGACTCCTACTAATCTTCATCATCTCTGACAGCTGTAAAAATGGTGGTGGTGGAAATGGAAATTTTTAGCAGAAAGTACTTTTTTACTTCAAGGGTGGAATTTTTGAGGACACTAATGCAGAAATACACAGAATCACTGTAATCTGTAATCTGTATTTACTATATGGTAGTGAGTGAAAGGAGTGGTTTTGAAGCAGCCTGTACATCCAGCTCCAAAATGGCATTCACTCACTCGAATTTAAATTGCTCACCAAGTGCATAAGCCAAAAAGGTTTTCTCACGAAGACTGCCTCTCCAAAAGGCCATTCACTGGCGGGCAGTCAAAAAAGGCAAACAAAGCAGGCAGGGGGTCGGCACAAAAATCCATAAACCATAGCAAAGTCAAAAACCACAGAAGCAAACACAAGGAAACCTGCTAGGAAGCAGTGAACACACAAGGAAACAAAGACAATCTGGCGAGGAGGCATGGGAAACCATCAATACGAGGATAATCAGGGGCAGGTGAGTCATTGTGTAGCTGATGAAAGGCGGGAAACACACGAGGGCAAGAAACTGCAACGGCAAGAGAGGTGAGCCCTTCAAAATAAAACAGGAAATATGAAAAACACAAATGTTACACCCAATGGACATGACTGCGAGCTCCCACATGATCCTTGGACGTTACTTTGGGATGAGGTCACAGACTTTAGCTTTTTTAGGCTTAGTGAAAGTTTTACGAACGTACGCCATTCATGGAATAAACATTCATAAAACACAAGCTGTGCCCCAATTCAGGGGCCACATCATTTGCGACTAGGTTGACCCGTTTCAAATGCTCTTTCAAATACAGCTTTCTTTTTTCTGGGCAATGAAGGCTCCAATGTGTGGATCCTTCGTGGCCCAACTTATCCCAAGATTCATTGCACGCCAATAAAGAAAATAATATGCTAACAGAGACCCGGGGGATTCCGCTTTTAAGTGCAAGTATTGGGTTTCAGCTCAGTTAAACAACCAACGGTACAACTGTTTAAAAACCAACTTGAAAACTTCAAGTTTTAGTAAAAGAAAGTAACATGTTGTCAACGTTGCTAGGCGACTTTGAGAGGCAACGGTAAGGGCAGGCATAGTTAGTGACGCAAAGCAGAAATCCTCTGTAGGCCAGAAGTCGCATGTCGTATTTCTATGGCGGCTACAAAGGCCGCCTTCACAGACACAGCAAGAGTAATAATTCACCTTGTTTACAGTTACAGGTGTCCTGGCAACAATTTTACAGTTGTCTTTTATATATATGTAATTATATATATATACATATATAGAATAGGTTGCTCTGTGACGTTGCGTAATGCAGGCTATGTCCGCCTGTGCATGATCTACACTTTGCAAGAATATGTGAATCATGCAATCAAAATGTTTAAACTGAAATAAACTTAAATTATTAGCTTATTCTCTAACACCAATGACAGGTAGTCAGCTTCAGCACATTTCTGAATTTGTAGGCCCACAAAACCATAAAACATTAATTCATCACATATCAAGTGACAGCAGATCTTATATCTTGATGGCATCTCATGTTTGTTTGTTGACAGTGTTTCCTTTCAGAATCGCCCTACTTGTATGTTTAGAAAAAAATCCTTTTTGCATGACTAATAAATCTGCACTCTTGTGATTGTATGTGGTTATAAAGTGATAAACTAAACCATGCTGCACCAGTGCAGAGATTAAGTTGCAGATATGGAATAAAAAACTTATTCACAAGTAAAATGAGCAAACAAGAGATAAGCTCATGTACTATTCCAATACAGCACTGATGAATTATCCACAGGACCACTGTTTGGCTCGAATCTGATTTTTTCTCTTTATTATTCATTGTTAATTGTTTTCTGTGGATAGAGAGCTCTCTTAGTTTCCCTCTCTTTCTATTCAGTTGACATTCCTGATGGGGAAAATCCAGAATTCCTAATGAAGTGCAAAACATTACATCTGCAGGGAGAAATTTTGGATCGCTCGCAGCTAAAGTCTCACAGTGTTCCCGCTACATGAATCTGCACTGATAACTCTGAAGCCAAAAGAGCATAAAACAGAAGTGACATATGCTGCAAGACTTGAAATGTATGTAACTTCCTCAATATTATCCTTGACTGGCTTGCTTTGTTTCAAATGTGTGTCCAAACCATGTACACAGATGAATGACCCAGCAAAGGAATTCCTGCAGCAGCTCAATGAAATGGCTTATGTAGAGCAAATTTAATATGTGGTTTTGCCCAGACAATACAGGGGTTTGAGCAGATCTGCCATGCCCTGGAGCTGGATGATGAAGAAGAGCAACACAGAGGAGAATGGGGGCTTTGTGAGCTTACGAAAGTTTGAAGGCCCCTCGCAGGATGCAGCAAAACCAGGAGCCAGGAGGACGAGTCGCTGAAGGGGAAATAAGATGGGTAATCATTACATAAGTGCAACAAATACCAAATAACTAAGCAAGAGAAGTGCACATTCAAGATGAAATTTGCATTGATTGATTTTCACTGTAATTTTTTACTGTCATTCCACCCGCAATTTAAAAATTTGTAGAAACTAGGGATGACATTAGGGACCAGAGTCAGGCACATGAGACACAACGATTTCATTTACCTTTATCTCAATGTCCATCTGAACAAATCACTTTAACTTCAAAGCAAACACATTTAACAGTTAAATGGGTGAAGAAATGCAGCTTTTCTAAACGGAGGCCCCATTCAGAACTTTAAGTCATGTTACTGTTAATTCATGTTGAATAACAGTGACTAAGTTATGACGTAAGTTTTGAGCTCCCCCATGAATCTTGATGAATTGTTCCTACGTTATATATATAAGTTGATGCCCACACTTTCTTTTTTGCTGGATGAACGCTACATTAAAACACAGGTAACAAACAGGAAGCCAGAAAGATCTCAACTCCAATAAATAAAAAAGTCAGTATGTTATTTAAAACGATGGGACAGTGTCAGTTTAACTTGTAAGTGACTGTGAACGTCATAACAACACAGACTCAACCTATGCACCAAAGACACACGGCTGGGTGCATTACATATGTACTGTATAACATCATTATTATTATTTCATGTCGATGATAATATTATTTTTAATAAGAGAAATAAAGGATATATATCCTTTCTGCTTAGGCTGTAGAACAAAGCCAGAGACATTATAATGCAGTAAATGAAATATGAAAGGTAAGAAAAAAATAATCATCCCACACTGTGAACAGACAGTACAGACAAATAAAAACTAAGAACATGATTAATATTCTAATGTTTGTATCTCTTATACTTGATCAGATCAAACACCCTTTTATTCCACGCTTGTTACCCATAATGCATCACCAAGCCACCCCTAGGGAGCACCGCTAAGTGCCGATGCCAGCGCAGAATAACCAGTAGATTCTGTGATTGCATTTTAGCACATTAAGCTCTTTTGTAAACATTTGATAACATTCAAAGAAGGCGTAAGGTTGTTCCAAATGACATTAGCCCCGCTAACAGGAGTCATCTGACAGGAATACCTCTAATTTCTAGTATAGATTGTTTTCATGCAGAATTCTAACATGATAATTGAATTTGCTGTTCTGAGCTGCTTTCTCAAGTCCAGTCACATGGCCCCATTAGCCATTTAGCTTCCCCTTTGGTTCTTGGGTTGTGACATTACAGGCCAAGAAGAAGCCGGCCAAATAACTATTAACTGCAGCACTTTGATGATTTTGTAACATGTTTAAATGGCACAATTGGCTTGATTCTCCTTGAGTTCCTTCAGTGAACCAGACGCCTCTGCCTAGGAAAACCTCACACTCAGTTGATGTTGTTTACACTCAGGAGTAACATTTGAAGGTTTTTCTTCCAGTTTATTTGACTTTGATTATTGACATGATCATATGTTGCAGTGAGACGTGAGTTAACAACTTATACAGCTTTTTTTTTCTCATTTTGAAGCACTTGAAGGGCAAATCGTACGGAGTAAATCCACAACTAACCACAACTGTGTTCCATAATATCCTATGTGATTGAAGCACACATCCTGTGTATGTGCCCACAATTGTTTTCATTACCTGTACTAGCCAATAGATGGTGCAAAACTGGGCACCTCAGCAGGAGTGGTGCAGATTACAGACCATGTAATTCTACAGACACAAACAGGCCATTAGACAAACAGCAATGACAATGGTTCAGTCAGTTTTTCTATGAAAATTTTGCCTACAGAGTAGCTCTTTCTTTGTAAGCTTGCCAGTCGAAACCCACTAACAGTCAGTTTGTGAACATGCCAAAGGCAGGCAAATATCAGCATCACTAATTTATATTCATATTCCAGCTCGCTGATATTTGCAGAAGACGACTTTTACTTGATCGCTTAATCAAAAAAAAAGCTTCATCCCTGTTCAGGTTAAAAACACAGCCCGAATCTTCTTTGGCTTTCATTCACAGCATCGGGGGGTATTGGAGATGTTATAAAAGAGATGAGAGATACACACATACACATCTTGAACCTGCACTGTAGAGGAAACCAATCTATGGTTACCAGTTAGCACATGTTAACACCTTTTAAAGAGGATATGCACTCTAAATTAACTACCGCCTGCAGCACTGCCTGTCTCTGGAAGTGTGTGCAGTGTGCCAATGTTGAGTTGACCAAGTGACCAGCAGAATGATATTCAATGTGAACCCGCTGCCAGGTGTCATTACGCTTCCCCTTCCAGCAGAGAAAAGCAGTCACATATGCCACCATCTGTTTCCAGGATGCCCTCACCAGCTCACTGCACTGTCCCTTTTTCACTTTAATATGTCATCCTAATTGAGGGACTATGATGTTAGTGGCAAAGTCTGATCTTCTTTACGATCTTCTCAACAAATATCTGTGTACTGAGCGTAGCACCAGCGCAACACAGTCTGAGTGGGCTGAGGTATCAGACGTTTGTTTCTGCAGAAGCTTGTTATTTTCAGAAATGGAGAAGAATGAGAAAACTTACTAGACAGCCAAATAACAGATGCACGTCTCACATTTAGTCTAATACATTCAGAAGTATAAAAAGGCTTCAGTTGAATTTATCAGGGCACAATAGCTCACAGTTGTGCATGCAGAGGGCTGACGGTACATTTTGACACCAATTCATATGCAAAGAACGGATGGATTTTATTTTAACATCCCACAACACTCCGGGCATTGTGGTCACTGTGAAACATATTCCAAACAACCGCCCCCGTCACTTTTCATGCCAGCTCTGAGTCATCCTGACTTAGACATCCAAGCAACAAGACCCCCCTCCTCCCGCCTCCTTACCCACCCCCGTTTCCTCTGACAACAGTATCTGCTTATGATCTGCCTGGTGGACAAGCACACAGTCCTTAAAAGTCACAGAGCGTGATTCGCAATGCAGCCTCAGTGTGTGTGCGTGTGTGCGTGTGTGTGTGTGTTTTTGGTGATGGTGAAACCCCACCATTGTGCAGCATGGTTGTTGGACCGGACTGGGTGTCCTCTCAGTCAAATCAAAGGGCGCTTCCTCTGTGGCGGAGAACACTGCCTCTGGAGCCACTCATTATTACATGCGAGGGGGGACTTGTGATCTTTTTAATTATTCTGCACTTCATTTCTATCCCACCATTCAAAACGCAACATGAGAATTGATTGCTTCAAAGATCCATCTTTATAATCTTCCCCAGGCCCATAAATTATCCAACTTTGGGGCAGGGTGGACGAGCTGTGCAGGCACAAGCAGATCCCTTTTCACAGCAGAGCAGAGCAGAGCAGAGCCACATCACTGCAGTGTGTCGGGGGGGAGCAAAACTGAATGGGGCTGCTCTTTTGCTCGCTGGAAACGGGAGGGGGGGAAAAAAAAGTACACTTGTTATCTTGTGAACCCTCAAACATGTAAGATAGGAATCTCTTGAATGTCAGCGACAGAAATGGAATTAACAAGAGATCTTTTTATTGTCACAGAAGGTCATTAGGCTGCCAATCGGGGTAATTATGGAAATGATCTCCCCAGCTCTTTGGAATGTTTTCCTGCTTCCATAAGGACTTGAAAGTGTTCAATCAGCCTCTCTCGTGGGAAAGTTCAGCCATAACTGCAAGTGTACCAGCAAAATCAAATTAAGCAAAGAGATTTCATTAGTATTTATAGCCCCGAGGCATTTGTAAAAGTATGGAGCAGCGGAGTAATGTGGGACTGTGGAGGGGAGAATTATTGCTTAATGACAAAGGCCATACCTAGAAGACATACACATGGATAATGAATAGGAGGCATTGATTGCATCTTTAAAGAGGATTCTTGAGGGAATGTAAAATATTGATGCTTGTGTGGCTGACTGTGGACTACCAGCGCGGGTGTGAGGGTGGTAACTTTGTTTGGGTGTTAACACTGTTTGGCTGTTAAGTTTATTACTGAGACATGTTTAATCTTGTATCTAAAAGCACAAGTAAACACTGTAATATGAGCAGAACTAACTAAATAATACACACTTAAAATTAATGGGTTAAAAACTGACCCACCTACTCAATGCTGGGTTAAGGTTACACAGCCACAACGTGTTGTTTTGATCCAGTGATAGTGTTTATTTTTGGGGGGCTTTTTTTTTAACATTACTGTTGGTTATTTACCCAGACTAAAATATAGTAGTAGTGGTGGACAGTAACTAAAATTAGTCAATCAGTCTTAATAACTGATTAATCACAGAAGTAATTTTTCATGCAAAAAACCCCAAAATTTCATGGTTCCAGCCTTTTCACTCTTTTTAGTTTATTTTAAAGTTTTACAAACCAAATAATCAATAGATTAATGGAGAAAACAATTAGCAGATGATACTATTATGAAATACTCACCAGCTGTTGCCCTGCTGTATTTAAAATAGCTGTGTCTCAGCTACAACAGCTGAACAGCTACAAAATCCTGCTTACACATAAATGTATGAGTCCCAATGACCCAATGATACAACACTCACTGGACGTATTTCTCTGCAGTGAGTACTTTTACATGACTTTAAATACATTTTTTCTGACCACAGTGTTTTCAGAAAGTATTGAGACTCCTTCACTTGTAGCACATTTTATTGTGTTGTACATTTAATTTGAAATGGATAAAAATGTCCAGCTCTGCCCATCAATTTTTGCAAATATATTAAAAATCAAAAACTGAATCTCTCATTACGAAAAGTAAAAGATTGTGGTGGTGAATCCTGTTTGCTTTAATTATCCTTCACTTGTGTCTATAACTTGATTGGGGTCCACTGATTGGAAGTTTAGAAAGGTGCACACCTGTGTGTATAAGGTCCCACAAGCCATGAAGTCCAAGGAACTCACTGAAGACCTCTGTGATAAAAGTGTGGGGATACATAGATAAGGGCACAGGTGTAAAACTATTTCTAAAGTTTTGAGTGTTTCCAGGAGGGCAGCGGCCTCAATAGTTGTGAAATGGAGAAAGTTTGGAACCTGGACTCTTCCTACAGTAACACTGAGTTACCGTGCTAAAAGGGCCTCGGTGGGGAGATGACCAGGAACCCAAAGGTCACTCTAATAGAAGTCCTCCGCAGAGAAGGGAGAACCTGCCAGACGACCATCATCATCAGGCTTTTATGGTAGAGTGGCTAGATGGAAGCCGCTTTGAGTAAAAGGCATTTGACAGCCTGCTTTGAGTTTGCCAAACGACATTAAAGGACTCTGGTAGCATGAGGAAAAAGATGATCTGGTCTGATGAGACAAGAATTAAAAAAACTGAACCCTTCGGGCAGAACTCCAAGCACCGTGTCTCGGGAACACCGGGCACATATAGTCTAAGAAGGGGTCTGAATACTTCCTGAAGCTCCATGGTAACATTTTCGATGTCAGACTTTTACTGGTAATGGAGTGTTTTTACAGCACAGTGTTACTACTTTCACTCAAGTAACAGGTCTGGGTACTTGGTCCATCACTCTTATTCACTGTTATTCTGACCCAGTGTTGGACACATCATGCTCAAGTTTTACCTCAAAACTGTCACAAATGTTAGTTGTACTTTACAATGTGCATCTCGCATTCAGAAGTGCAAAGCATACACGTTTTATGGCAGAAACAAATAGTGATTTGTAACTTTAAAATGAGGTGGATTACACTAGCAGAACAGCTCGCAACTATACCATATTTTTCTTTGTATAAATAACGAAAAAAAAAAAAAAAACAACCCCTTGTTTTGTATGGTTTTCTTCCAGCTACTGGGTGAAGTTAACTCATTATTGTGTTGGTGCTATATTCATCTTAAAAGGGGCCGTTTATTTATCCATTGACTTTCGTGTGTAACAGAATTGAAACTAAGAGGTCAGTCAAGACAGTCTGTTTTTGTGTAATTTAAAATATTTAAAAATTATATTTTTAAAAATGGTTATTTAGTAAACAACCATGGATTTGCTTTGACCAAAATACACAGTTATATATTCCTTGGTGTAATAAAAATGCACTTCATTGTCTGCCACAGTAAATTGTAACACCTGATTTGAATCATTGGGTCTATTCAGTCCACTTAACCTCGGAGTAATTGACAATTTAAAGGTGCAGTCCTTAATTTCAAGAGACAGCACAACGACTTTGATTAGGATGTGGGATATGCACTTCCCGGCTGGAATAACACACAAGGACACTTTTTATAAAGCAAATAAGGGACGGACAGTGCCAGCTGTACATTAGAGGAGAAATATTATGGTTTTAAGATAAATTAAATCATTTGCCTTAAGGTAACAACGCAGGCCTACAGCACTACCAGTGATATTAATGTGATACAATTCAGGATGTATTAAAATATAGACCCCTCTTACCATCGCACACACATTTTTTAAACATAAAAATAGGCCTACATTTCAGTCAATCATAAAATCAAAACATCATTCCACTTATAGTCTAAAGCTTTTTTTCCACACCATGATCATCATCATCTTCTTCCTCTTCTGCAATTCTTATAATTGGGTTCGAGGAGAGGTAAAGTGTCTCTGTGAAGAACCTGACAGATTATGTGAAGGAATATTATTATGGGCAGAGCAGGCGCGATGTATAGGAGGTAATTTACTGTGATGTTACATATATGTATGCATCAATAGGCAGGAGGATATTGAGTTCAGGGGTCGTAGTGAATGAGAGTTCTCTTTTTGATGTTGATTAGAAGAAATGCTGCGGCTTCACGCGCAAACGTAAGAGAGTGGCGCACGGGGACACACATCATGATTTTTTATAGCATTTTTGTGTGAGGATTTCTTTATTGTTTCAACATCTCGGTTTGTTTTTGTACGTAAATGGTCGTTTTTCTGTTGGATAGAGCGTCGGT
Organism: Seriola aureovittata; assembly: GCF_021018895.1. Taxonomy (NCBI): domain Eukaryota; kingdom Metazoa; phylum Chordata; class Actinopteri; order Carangiformes; family Carangidae; genus Seriola; species Seriola aureovittata. The sequence goes on along the minus strand of NC_079369.1, from coordinate 20,527,486 downwards.
TCACTGATAAATATGTGTCACTGTTTCCTGATTTACCTCCAAACAAACCAAAAATCAATTTCATCTCTGAAGACAAGTGATAATAACGTGTAACTAGAAATTTATTATTTATGCTTCAGTTATATTGACTTAGAAAATGGATTATTTAAGCACACAATACACAATAAGCCTGCGTTATTTTACATGGACTTTTGTTTCATTTTTGCTGCCCTCCTTTTATTATACTCCAGCGACCACGACTATTCGACACCCTTGGCTGTATTAGCACATTGTTTACTATCGTTTTATGCAGGACAATTATTTGGTGCAAAGGCAGACTGCATGTGTTTTGACACCGTGTTAAATGACCGCTATAGGGCCAATTTGCACCGTTTACAGCCTGAATCGCTGCGGTGATATACTGACGTGCAACTTTCCAGCCTTAATCTCAATGACAAAAAAGAGCCTGCAAACTGGGTGACATTGCACGTACTTAACAAGTACACATTGGCATGGTAATCCGGCTGCATTTAGCGGAAGGTGTCACTTTCCCACCAGCACCCGCGAGTTTCATGCAGCCTCCCCCGGGGGCTTCCCACTGACGGACGGCCGGGGGAGAGGAGGGATGGACGGGCGGAGAGGCCGAGTGGAGATGCTGCAGTGTGTTTGCAGAGGTTGGCAGAACGGGACACATCTAATCATGATCTTTAATACAAATCTAGATAAATAAATACATGAGCAGGAAGAACTATTTCCCTGTTGCCCTACAGGTGATTTAACTCTACACTCAAATGAGAAGAAAACGAATTATGTCCAAAAATAATAGTTTTATAATGAAAGATGTCAATGAAAGAGACGTTTTCGTAGAATCAGCTAGTGTATAGCCTATAGCTATTTGTTATTGGACTAACGGACAGGGATTTTTCACAATAGACATTTTGTCAATATTTTACACTGAAAAACGACATTTCTAAATTGTTTGCAAACGAACTGTAACCTGTTTTTATTATTTTTACATCAAAGATAGATGGGATCATTTGAGTTACATATATATTTCACCTTACACGAAAAATAAATTCAGACAAATCCAGCTGTTCTGCTTATAGACCGCCCTCCATCTCATCCAACAATTCTTAGTTGTAAATATGAATTTCTGAAAAGATAAGGCAAACTCCTTGGGCAAAACACAACCTCCAAGTCAAATCCAGGAAGAGGCCGAAGACCGACTTGAAGGAAATGTATCCTGTTAATCCACCAACTCTGATGTCCATTTATTCTGCAAGCTCAAAAACGTTGCCTGTAATTGAGGAAACGATCATAAAATGAAAATACTGGTGACTAAGAGGATTGGTAAACTGGCGAATCAATGGGATTTAAACACGTTATTATCATATAAATTCAGTCTATCATAATATAATTTATCCCAGTCTCACAATCTGGTGGAAGTGTAAGGAGAAGCTGCGGGGAGTGAAGCTGTGAGCGGAGTCTCTGCTGAAACTGTGCAGCCTGATCTGCTGGATTGTGTCTTCATACAGACCAGTCAAACGGATGGGACGTCCGACAAAAACAAACACACAAACACGCACGCATGCACGCGCGCACAGACACACACACACACACAGACGGCGTACACACGTGGATCCGTGTCTTCTATTTCGGGCCCTTTGTGCTTTGTTGTGGCGGAGAGATGAGGCTCGGGCTGATCCTGCAGGAGGGAGGAGGTTAAAAATGAGCTCCATCATATTGTTTGACAGAAACTCGCAGGTTGATAGAGTGGATTCTTTGAGAAGGGCTGAAAATGGTGATTTCCAAAAAGAAGAGAGTGGGGGAAAAAAACACAGCTGAGGGCTCACATGCCTGACTTTCAGGTCACTGCAGCTTTCACGTTGTCCACCGTGGAAAATCCAGCTGTAGAATATAGATTTCAATATTTTTTTGTTTTTGTGGAACATAGCTGTGGTTGTGCGAGATTTTATTTATTTATTTATTTTTATCTTGTTTTTATTAAACCTGACAAGCTGAAGATTTTGGCTGCTGGTGTAAAATAATTAACATAATGGTCGTAATTACAGGCGCGCTAACAACGCCATTAATTGATCATATCGTTTTAGTAGCTGCTGCCCCCAACTGCTGCTTCACCTAATGAATGAAATGAGTTGCCTTTCAAAAATCTGCTTCCACAAACAGCTGATCCTGACGCAAGAATGTGAGTCAAGTGAGGTGCAGTACTTTGACTTTTTATCATACGAGCAGACATGAGTCTCATATCGATGTAATCAGTTTTAATGGACGCGTTCAAAATGCAGCAAAAACGAATATTGTCAACTTAATGAAGATTTTTTTTTTTTAAATAATGAATCAATAATCTATATATGGAGCCTATTTCTAATGAGAAATCCTCTAAAAGGCCGCGTGAGAAAGGCGAATAAACATGTGCCACATATTTTCAAACACGTTTTTAAGAAATCAAAAGATTAAAAATGTGAAAAGGGCGTGGATAAAGATTGCCAAAATATCAGGGATTCAGCCTACAAGACATTTCACTGGGTATTAAAACATCTTTGCTCCAAACAATGAAACCTGTTTTCTGCTCCTCTGACTGCTCTTTTTTCTTTCTGCCATTGTGTGTGAGCATCATCAGGCATGCACCTTGCCCATAAAGCTGCACATACTTTCCCACTGACCTCTACCTCTTACACAGACAAACTGATTTATTTATTTTTCCTATTTGGTCTTATGACCTTCGAAAAAACGTGAAAATGTGCACTTCTACGTTTCTTTTAAATAAATAATATAGTGAAATAATTATCACTAAACCTATATTTTAATTTTGGAGTAGAAACACCAGGAAAGTCACTGATTTGCAATGTCACACTGAGGGAGCACATCACTACCTACTGAATTAACTATATTTTGCATCTCTGTCACTTTTGACACCCATCCTGCTGGAAGGCCCCTGAGCAAGCACCCACACCCTGCCATCTTCTGCAGGTGACCCTGACCTCTGACCCCAGAGGGACAGAGGGGCACACAGGGGATGAAAGAGAGAAAGGAAACCTCCCTCTCAGGAATCACCGGAGCTTCACATTATTATGATCACAATTATTTGTTGGGTGACCTTGCCGGTAGTTTGCAGGGATCACATGTGGTGACTGTTTCCTCTCCATCACCTGTGCGGCTGCTGCTGCCGCTCCACCGCTGTCTCTTCAGTCTGCCCCCCCCAAACCACCACCACCCCTTCCACCCACCCCACCCCTAATGGTTTCATGCCGGAGCGAGTTGGCTTATTATACTAAAAGGTTTTGTCGCGCTAAGCCGTGCATGTGTGCTTAAAACGTACATTTCATTAACAAACTGCGGAGGTATAAAAGCGGATTTATGAGGCTTCAAAAGATCACAGGAAGGACGGGTTTGAAACCCCCTCTCGGTGCTGTTGCAGTCAGGTTATATCAGCAGTTACGCCGCCTTTCACACAACACTGCAACTCTGGGATTTTTTAAAAGGAGGCTGGCTGCACCTGTCACACACACACACACACACACACACACACACACACACACACACACACACACACAGGGAGAGAGAGGCTGGTTGAGACAGTGGCTCTATGACCTCCTGATTCCTTCACAATCCATAAAGATAAGAAAGGTGGAGAATACAAACCAAACATGTGTCATAAAGCTCCTTTATTTTGCTGGTGGAAAACATTTCCTGCAGTATTTTGAAGATTTGGGTTGGGTCATAACTAAAAACCTTTCTGTTGTGAGAGAAAACCCCGCCTTTAACAAAAAGCTGATAATATCAGAAAGATTTTTGAAGAAATGCAAGAAATGTGTCAAATCAGCAGAGCAAAGGATAACAAATATCATCTGACCTGTTTTCGATTAAAAACGAAACATCCTAAACAAACAACCTTTTTTTAAAAGAAGGTCATTTTCTAATTTTTGGCCTGAGAAAACAAGAGAGTGAAGAGAAACGCGCTTTCTCAAGTACAGATGCGCCCTGCGGATAAGTAGGATAAAAGTTGATGTAGACTCTGGTTTCATCTGCTAAGTAGTCCGTATTGACGGAGCTCCAGATCACACAGGTCACCGAGAGATTAACACACGGCGAGTCTAATCGGAAGCCATGTTTCCCTCCTTTGACCCGCACGCGCATTATTAATGATAGCGTTTGATTAATCCGATTTTTTTCCCGAGAGTAGAGACGTCGGAGGTGGCGCAGGAGCAGCAGCACCTCTGCGCGCTGCTAAAGACAAATTAAAGGATCACACTAACACCGCAAACTGACTGTGAGATACAAAAATAACACTGATGCGCTTTTTTACAGTCCATGAAAATGTGCTTTTTCTTCAGATGCCTTCAAATTGTATCATGTGAATTTATGAGGCTAATTAAATGTAATTATCTAGGTAATTAATGGGATGCCAATTGTTTTTTGTGATAATAATAATAACAATAATAATAATTATTATAAAAACAGTAGGCCTAATAGGCTAATAATAACACTAAATTAAAATATATTATGTCCTATACTGTGTTTTTAATTGAGACAAAGGAAGAGAAATAATCATTAAATGCGTAATATCTCCATTTGTAATTTATATTTATATTTTCATTTATTCAAATAAAGCTTTTGACACCAAAACTCGACCGGTGTTGATTATAGATATTTTCATTAACCTCCTAAAAAGACCTCCGACAAAAATCAATTGTAGGTTGAAATCGCTTGTGGCACATCGGAAATCTTATTATTTCTATTAACTACGCATTTTCCTTCAAAAGACAGTGATAGCAGATGGTGGCTTTGAACGTTGGCTGAAATTCAAAAGCCTGCTCTTTCACTGAGTCCTCTTAAATTTTCTCACACGGCGCAGGAAACCCTCTGTATTGGATGTGACATCCTCTCCCTGAGCCCAGCCTACACCGCTCACCTTCATGCTTGTGAATAAACGCTCTCTTTGCATTCACCCGCTGCCCGCATTTCCTACTTTTTTCAAATGTAAAAACATGCAATGATTGGGGTCGTTAGCACCTCATCCAAACTCTTAAGGAAATTCTTTATTCTCTCCATTCATTGTCGCCAGTGCTGCTGTTGTTGCTGCTGCTGTTGCTGCTCAATATTCTTCCCACCTTCGGCTAATCCTGCGGGAATAAATAGACTTGAATTCATGGTTTGCATTCGCAGCTTGGATTTACACAACGGGCTGTAAAGCTGGAAATATCAAGGCATGCATTTCAGCTCCAAATAAACAAAGTATAAATGTTTAATCCTCACGCACTGACAAAATCTCCAGTGCGCAGAGTGACATTCAGGGAAGCTGGTTTCTATTAAATTGCAGAAAAATCCACACATGCATAGTTTCACAATTATAAAGAAAAGTCAACACACAGGCCAAAACAACTTAAAGGAAGATTCCGTTAACTTAGCTGTCGTCGTTCTCGTTCTGCAGCTTTCAACAGAGTTTGTATTAGCAAAGTTAAAGATTTGGATTGTTTTTACGCAGCCACGTTAATGCGAAATCAGATCTTTCAATCATGCGGGCCAATTTTCTCTCCCCCTCCTCCTCCTCCCTCTGCCACCGTTAAATGGTCTATGACGGACGAACACAGAAATCAGCGGAAAGCAGCATTGCCGACGTCCCATTGTTGACAAATCCATGAAACAACTCCAGTTTGCATGGTTTAACAGAGAGGAGAGGAGGGAGGAGAGGAGAGGAGAGGGGGCGTCTGTCGTCACCAAACCACGTGTCCTGCACTGATAGTATATCTTATACTGGGAAAAGTAATCTATCAGACAGCCCTTTTTAAAGCTCCGGCCTTTAAAAGCGGCATGTGTCATCTCGACTTGGTTCTCCGAATATCGCTCCTATAGGAAATATACGCACCGAGAAGGGACGTCGGAGCGCAGAAGTCGCAACATCTCCAAACAACTCCGAGGCAAGACGCGCCGCTTTACACAGGCCTGCTCACTTACCGAGTGGAGAAATATTTGTAGAAGTTGAAGTTTCTCTTTGGCTTGACTGGCTGGCTAACGGCTAAACCACATTTAGATTTTGGGAGACATCCGATCTCTTGACAGGAGCGACCAGAAGTCCAACAGAGCCGCTGTGTGTGCGCACTGACCGCACTGGTCTCATCTACACATCACACCCGGCTGCTCGGTTGTTTTGGCCCCGGAAGACTTTGTTTAAAAAAAAAAAAAAAAAAAAAGTGTAAGTAAACCGTGAGATGACCCTGTCTGGAGGCAGCGAAAGAGCCAGCGACATGTCCGGCCAAACTGTGCTCACAGCGGAGGACGTGGATATCGACGTGGTCGGCGAGGGAGACGAGGAGGGCATGGAGAGGGTGGACAGCGACTGCGACAGCCCGGGGGGAGGCATCCTGCACGACCTCCGAGGAGAAGCAGGGGACGAGGAGGTGGAAGATGAGATCGAAGTGGAGAAGGAGGAGATGAGGTCGGGTGGAGGGAGTCCGTGCTGCGAGAGCTCCGGGGAGGGAGAGACTGGCACCGGTAAAGGAGAGGGTCACGACGGGAGCGCAGCGCCGGGAGGTGCGATCCAGAAGCCCAAAAGCAGCTTGGTAAAGCCGCCCTATTCCTACATCGCCCTCATCACCATGGCCATCCTCCAGAGCCCACAGAAAAAACTCACCCTCAGCGGGATCTGTGAGTTCATCAGCAACCGTTTCCCGTATTACCGGGAGAAGTTCCCGGCGTGGCAAAACTCCATCCGCCACAACTTGTCCCTCAACGACTGCTTCGTGAAAATCCCGCGGGAACCTGGTAACCCAGGCAAGGGCAACTACTGGACTCTGGACCCCGCTTCAGAGGACATGTTCGACAACGGCAGCTTCCTCAGGAGGAGGAAAAGGTTCAAGAGAGTTCAGCCGGACGTGCTGAGGGACCAGACTGCGCTCATGATGCAAAGTTTCGGTGCGTACAGCCTTGGGGGGCCCTACGGGAGGCACTACGGGATCCACCCGGCTGCATACTCCCATCCGGCGGCTTTGCAGTACCCCTACATTCCCCCTGTAGGTCCCATGCTGCCCCCGGGCGTCCCTCTCCTGCCCTCGGCGGAGCTGAACAGAAAAGCGTTCAACTCCCAGCTGAGCCCGAGCCTTCAACTTCAGCTCAACAGTCTGAGCACGGCGTCCATGATCAAATCAGAGCCGTCCAACAGACCGTCTTTCAGTATAGAGAACATCATCGGGGTCTCCAGCGCCTCCTCGTCCTCGCCGGGCGCCGCTCAGGCTTTCCTGCGGCCTCCGGTGACGGTTCAGTCGGCCCTGCTGAGCGCGCAGTCCCTCTCTCTGACCCGGACCTCAGCCGCTATCGCTCCCATCCTCAGTGTACCGTCAAATATTATTTCTGGACATGTTTTACCCTCAGCGACGGCGGCGGCAGTGTCCAAATGGCCTTCACAGTGACTTAAAAAGTAGAAAAAATAAACTCTTATTTTTATATAGAGACATTATTACTGGTGGAAGTGTGAAGAGCACAAATCAATAGGCAGCACTGGACTCTGTAGCCATGTAAAGACTGTTGAAACACAGAGAAAAAGAGAAAAAGGAGATATTTCTGTACAGGTAATATTTGTAAATATTTGTAAAAAAGAATGATTTTACCTGTTTGACTTCTACCTGTCTTTTTTTTCTTTTGTTCTTGTTTGAGATCTGTGATAATTATTTTACATTTTCTTTTTGTACTGGAAGCTCAATGGACCCATTTTTGGCTTCCTTTTCATACAAGACACAAAAAGCTCTGAAAAAAATAGACTGTTTATAATAAAAAAAAAATCAAATATATGTAATTCTATGTAGCTATATTGTGTTGTAAACTGAATTTATTTGTAAATAAATCCAAGAAAGAATTCAAATCAAATTTTCATTATTAACATTTTAAAATTGTTTGGTAGATTTAATGAGTGTTCTTGTTATATGAAATTTCTCACTGCAGGTAGACTATTAAAAATCAAAGATAAGGAAATGTATTAATTTTGACAACCAAATATACAAATGGCAAACAGTAGTATTTATGAGGCCACATAAAATCAAAGTTGTCTTATCTTGTGAATATAATGTGCTTACATTTACTTAATAATTTCCAGGCTCAAAACAGATTTATAGCCTTTATTGTCCAATTTTAACAATGTTAAAAATAATCTATATTTTTGAAATTTAATTTTCATGTTTAATATTATTCTACTTATATGTGTCAAATAACACAGGGAAATTAAATTGTATTGTTGCGGCAACAGCTAAAGTCTACCATACCTATTACCTCTTTTCAGTAGCCTATTAGGCTTTTTAAAAACCTGGATTGCAACTTTAAAGGAATATTTTTGGATTTACTCTATAAATTAAATGACACGTGCTGCCAAAGGCAATAGTAAGAAATTAAGAAGAAAAATAATAAAGCTATATTTATACAGATAAAAAAATGTAAAGGACTTTAAGGAAAAGGAATAGGTGAAAAAACTATTATTTAAAAGGAAGAAGATGTATTATCCTGAGATTTAGACAAACCTAAACACTTAGTTTACATTATAGTTACAGTTTACATAAACATGCATCTGATTGACACATCAGATTGTGGACATTAAGACAAACCGGTGTGAAATATGAACAGAAAGGGGTAAATAATACAATAGTTTAATTATTTTTAAATTATATTGATAGTTGTTTTTCCTGACAGTGATCCCTGACTAGAGGTCACAGTTTAGACACCTTTTAATTTACCATTACATCACTGCTCGTATCGTTTTACATGATATTCTGCGGCTTGGCTACTATAAAGGTAACAGTTTCGCAGTTGTGTCTGGCTAATCACTTTTACACAAACAGCAAATGGTGTGTGTGTGTGTGTGTGTGTGTGTGTGTGTCTGTGTGAGTGTAAGAGAGAGAGAGAGAGAGGGGGGGGGGGCTATGGGCGCTATATTTATCTGATCCCCATGGGAAAGCGAAAGGAGCCTCTCTCTCTGCTTCAATTCACTTTCAGACACCGAAGAAGGTGCTGATGATGCAAAAGGCTTCTCCAGTGTCACCCTGGCATTTCTACTGAACACATTCATTATTATTATTATTGGGCTGTTATCATCATTATTATTATTAGCCTATGATTATCTTTATTATTAATAGTAGCCCAGCATAAAGGTTCTGAATGATATTATTGTTCTGTAATAGAATTACTCTTATTGCCAAAATAACAACATTTACCACATCAGCGCACATCATTAACTGCCGTCGATGATTCCTCTAATCGAAACATATAACAATATAGAGAAAAAAAAATAGAAATATAGAAATGACAGGGTCTGTAATTGGCTTTTGATCAATCTTGTCATTATATTTTTCAATCACAGCTTATAAATTACGGAGGTATTTAATATTCACATGCTCACTTTAAGAGGCGGTTAAATTGGCCGTGGAAGAAACATCCAGGCACCTCCAGAGGTCAGTTTCAGGAAACAGTCAGACACTGTATAATTTTGATCAAAGATGTAGGCCTATGTGGAATAGCAGAATGGGACGTTGTGTGAGAGTCTTTTTTGTTGTTGTCCCATTGTTATAGTAAAATCTGTTGGAAAAGGCAGATGCGCACTTGGTTAACACGTTTATAGCTTTCATGTTAGTTATTTTCATCTGTGGTATATTTCCCTTGTGTGAGGCGTGTGTGTTTGCAGATCAATGTTCAGCCTTCACAAAGCAAGAGAGTCGGAAAGCCTCTTGCTCACACGCATGTCTCACTGGATCAGAGTGCCTCCAGTAGAAATGCACAAGCAGTCTCCGCTCCGTGTGATGTCTCAGTGTGTGAGTGTGCGTGTGTGCGTGTGTGTGTGTGTGTGTGTGTGAGTGTGTGTGTCGCACCGGTGATACTGCAGGCTGACAACACCTCGGAGGAGACGAGACTTAAGCCGCTAGGGGGCGTTAACTGACACCTCTGGCTCTTCATTAAGGAGATCAAAAAATAGAAGAAATATTTAGGAAGACCATCTCACACACCCAGTTCATTTTTTTTTCTCTCCACATTTTAGGTTGAATACATCTGTAGAATTAGTCAATGTAACTGAATATGCAGAATTTACTTTAAAGAAGAGACACTGGAATAAACGGTTATCTGGTCTAATCGTTCATTTTCATTGGCAGTAGTTTTCTTTTATAATGATGTGCGAAAGCGATGGTAGATATTTTCATCCACATTTCTCAGTAATCACAATATGTCCACGGCTTCATAGCATACAGGGGTATATATACCATTTTAGAGGGAGACAAATATTTATCTTGGATTAAGGATACTGAAATTGCTTTTATTAATTAGGTTCTAATTTAAGGTTTCAGTAGCAGATGATGAGAAAATACAACGTTGAAAAAATATAGCAGATCACTCCTGACCTGAACTGAAAAAAAATATTAAAAGTTTAAACTGAAACTGTGTTGAAAATATTATAAAATCAAGGTGTAAAACGGATGATAATGACAATGTAGAAGAATTAGGAATAGGTATTGAGGACCGAAATATATAATAATATTTCCCTCCAAACAAGTAGCAGTTAACATCTCCGCGGCTCTGTAAGTCTGTTCAGGCAGCCCACTGTAGGCCTATATGCTTCCAGCCCGTTGTAAATTGTTGTATCATAAACAAGCACGGCTTTTCATGTTATTATATCGCCAACAATACCATTTGCTGACTGGACGCATAAGAACGAACAGTCCCATTCGCGCGCACCCACTCACCAATAATGACCTATGCAGCTGCACGTGCTTTTGCACAGGTGGAGAAAAGCCTGGACTGTGGTTCCCACAGCTCCACCAGACAGTCTATATTAGTCTCTAGAGACAGTCTATAACAGTCTATAACATTATAAGTCCACGCCGCGTGTTTGATTGTCGACTTATTTTACCACAAAGTGAGCTCATGAGCTGACAGAGCTTGTACTGTAGGCTGTATGTAAATTAGCCGACACAGAATTAACATGACATTCAAATCAATCAAATTTTGTCTTTAATTTTTTTAATCAATTAATTAATTCATTTTTGTTTGAGGTTTTGATACAATTTTTTGTTAATGATCTGGGTGTATTTTTGCACACCCGTGAATGTGCAGGGGGAGAAAAATGCCATTGTTCCAAAAACCTACCAAGTTAGGATTTTTAATATGCATCATCAGCCGAGATAGCAAGCATTTATGATGGAAATAAACACCATAGTGTATGTACCTGCCTTCAAATACACATAGACACAATATTTCACTTTCATTTACCCCAACTTGTTGGAAAAAAACACATACTTAGTTTAGTCCCATTGTTTGAGGCATTGGGTTTTCCATGAAAATATATCAGGTGACAGGAAATCAGGGGGAGTTTGACAACATGAGATGATATCAAGAGCCGCAAAAATCAGGATATAATTGTTTGCAGTATACTGATTTGGCTAGGTGCTAGAGAGACCAAAGGCAAACATGACCTCCACAAAGATTATCACTCTGCACTGAAGCCCACATTTCCCAGTTGTAATTTTGAGATTTTTCAAAGTTGGATAGAAAATAATGTTAACACAAGACTAAGCAAGGATATTTATTATGAGATACTGTATATAATGGACATTCTGTGACCATGAAGCCCTCAGTTTACCATCTAACAGTGTAGGTCTGAGTAGGAAAAGCATATGTGAACCTATCCATACATTTATTTATAATTGTGATGGGAGTCATGTTTATACAGTGCTTCAGTACCTGACCATGTGAACAACAGGTCAAATTCAGCTGTTTGCACAAATACATTGCAACTGCTGCGGATATATACAGCTTAATGTTTTAAATGTGACCATTTTACATGCAAATGACAAAATCTCACAAATAAACCAACCGAATCAAAGCAATCCATTACAACTGTAATTTAAGGCTCCAATTTAATTATTTGCTGAACCTAAAACAATATCAAAGCATTGGAAGCATTAGGAGTTTACATGCTCAAGTGGTTTATAAGTTGGCAGTTCTCCTGCATCTGGTTTTTACAGTATAATTATCAGACCAGATATTTGTGTATATTACACCATGCAATAACAAGCAGGTGTCAAATAATCACTCTGAACATTGCTGGTTTGGGACGGACAAATAACGATGTTTGAAACATATCTCTGTTTGTCCATATACTAAATCCTAATCTGACATTTTTATTTGATCCTGCTGACACAAGCCCACAGCCACCTGCAGTGCGGTTTGTCAGAGTGAGTCCAGCGTGGCTGAGTGATCCTTTAAGAAGTCTCATTTATATGTAATTTTTTATCTGTTTACCTACGGTTTGTCTTGTCACGTTACTGTCATATCCAGCTGTACAATATCAATATTTCTTGTTCCCTGAGTGAATGAATTGCTTCATGATGTCATCCCATGTTGTCAAAACTCCACATTTGATAGGACACCATATGAAGATGGATGCAATTGCTTTTATAGAGGAGTTCCTATTCCCCTTGTCCCATGTGGGATTTTAAATATCTGGTTGAGGACATTTCTTTTAGTGAAGGAGTTAACGTGTCACCTGTGACCTTTGAATCAGAGAGGGCATGTTGAGTGTCACTAAAAAAGACTGGATCACAACCACATTCAGTTTTCAAAGACTCAATCAGAGCCGATGGTGAATATTATTGTCCTCACATCCCTCAAAATACATGTAAATGCATACTATGAATACTGCAGTATTTTCAAAAGAATTCACTGATGGTGCAATTACGAGAATATCTGCAGTGAATTGGGTAGTGGTAGGACTCGTGTGTCTCCATAAAGTAAATGCAGACTGTACTTTTAAGTAAATCATAGGATAATATGATGACGCACATGTCATTTTTCAACAGAAATGCTTCTTATTATAGCCTAGGTCTTTATTTGTCCTCATGTTCACTATGAAACATGTGACAAAATAGCAGAAAAGATCAACTTTGACTCGCTGTAGCAAACGTGACTGAAGCTATGATAGACAACAATGGCATTGCAAGCAAGGCCCAGGCCTCCATAATAACTAGGTCATCCTCCACTACAAGCTATAGCCTTCTCCTGGGCGGGGATCACAGACAGTAAATGTAGGTACAGCAGTTACTGAATATTTAAAAAGGCATAGAGATGAAGCAATAAATGACAAAGTAAAGCTGGTGTGGCCAGGCATTAATAACTAATGGGTACTAGTGAGTTATAGGCTGCTGCCGTTGTAATGAAAGTGTCATTGCAAATCAGCAGTTGTCCGAGGTTATTATTATTTATGCATAATTGATGCCAGAACCACAAGGAACGCGTCTCACCCAACAAATCCCAACACCTTGGGAACAAAGACGATGGTGTCAACAGAAGAAAAGGTCACAGAGGAGAAAATGCCCCCAGGCTGAGATTTACATTGTGAGAAGAGGGCAAGGGGGGACTGTTATAACCACACATACATCTGTATACTGAAGGTTACAACAAACTAGTTACACATGAGACAACTGATTCTCTACTGCTCTTTACATGCAGTGGATGTTTGCCACACCATGGTTAGCTGCCACAAAATGGATAAATAGGTGACACATGTAGTTGCACTATAGGAATTGTGTGCTCCTAATATGTTTCTGTGGCTTAGATGTAAATATTTGTTAAATTATAGCATAGGTTTCCTTTTAAGAAATCATAAGTAGGTCTACATTTAATTCAAGGGACTTTCACTAAGTGCCAGATATAAAACTATACCTCTATTAGTTGCCCCTAATTTCCATAAAAGTAAGAGTTTTGGAACCCACAAAATTTTGCTATATTGACAGTTAATATTAAGTAATGTTATTTTATATAATGTTAGATAACATCTTTGTATTTTCAAAAATGTTTCATACTTGCATTTATAACAGTTGCTATAACTTGTATTATCACTTTTAAATGTCTCAAAAATAATATGCTAAATGTAGCCTGTGGAGTCAAAATGATTAGTTTTCATTATTGTTAAACTTTGACTGACAGACAAGGGCTAGCTTTATGATATTAATATCATAAGTGAAGGAACAAGAAATAGGAGAAATTGACTTGCTATAATGAAAGAAAGAAATTCTCATGTCATTGATTCATTTATCCACTTTGGTTCACCGTCTGTATTATGTTATTAGCCTATTTTGTTATTATTATTAAGCCTTTTCAGCAGTGGTATCGGGCAAACAAATGAAAGACACGTTGCAACTTATTACCTCAAGCTCAACAAGAAAATGTGATAATAATGAAGACATAGACATTTAATGATTCATGATATCAATCAATTTGTCTTAAATCTCAACTCAGAGGATGATACATTCCCTGTACCTGGGAAATTTAGCCTTTCCTTATTCGAGTTGTAACTATAAACAAAAACGGACGATGATTGCCAGTGATATAACCACACATCTGACGTCAGACTAAAAGTACTTCTATTTGTGTCTGCCATAGCACTGTTTGATTACGTTATTAGTCTCGCCTCATCAATGGAGCGATTGTGCAGTGAAGGGACATTTTCCTTTTCTTCCAAATGTTCGCAAACGCCTCTAAACTGTCAGCGCCTACGTCAGCGTGCATTGACCAATGAGAAGGTGAAACGAAGCCTATATGGATGACGTATACAGGAAACGTAAACAGATTCCAAAACTGTCTCAATGAGCAGGTTTTTATCGTTTATTTTTCCTCCAAAAGCTAATTTCTACCGGTCAAAGTTATGCAAACTTGGAGTCTCGTATCCATTTGTGTTTTGCTGGGCGTTGTTGTGAGATGGGGAGTTTCGCTAAATTCTTATTCAGGTAGAAAGTTTGTGGAGCTTAATATTAACATGCTACATTCAGAGAATCACAACTGTCTTCCTTGCTACACTACGGTCTATTTCAGCGGAGCCTCGTTGATTTTATATAAACTACAAACATAAAGTTGGATGTTACTATTAGCGGTTAGCATGCAGTCACATGCTTAAATAGCTGTCACTGGCAGTCTGTTGTTTTTTTTTTGCTGTCTTGCTGTCATTCACTGATGCAGTTTCTCATTCATGAAGCTAACAGCTGAATGATTTTTCTCCAGGGGCGGGGAAGCCTCCCATGTTTGGCGACTATGAAGCTCAAAGGCACTGGCAAGAAGTGACCTACAACCTCCCTCTCCAGGAATGGTCAGTCTGAAGCTTCATTTGTGATTTACTATTTTTAAAGGCTTGTGGTAAAATAGGGCAATTTTGCAATGACTGAACTAAATACACACAAGTGTACACTCACTTGGCAGTTTATTAGGTAAACTATAACTAATGCAGTCTAATAAAACAGGTCCTCCCTTTATGATAGTTATAATGTAAAATTATCATATAGTTGAATCAACACCTGTCTAAAACAGTTTCAACAAAAACCAAACAATAATCTTTATGATGGTGGGATTTATTGGAGGACTGTTGTATTAGACTGCATACGTTTTACCAGTGTACTTAATAAACAGGCAACTTAATCCAAGGTACTGTGCTGAGTATCTACTGTACTGAGGTACTTGTACTTCACTTGACCATTTTATTTTTATGCCACTTTATACTTCTACTCCACTACAGGGGAAATATTGTACTTTTTACTGCACTGCATTTCATTATTGGATAGCTCACTTACTAGTTACTTTACACATATATATTTTTGCATACAAAACATATAAAGTGCTTAGAAAATATGATACTTTGTTATAAATGAAACTACCCAGCAAGTAGACAAATAGACCTTAAACGATTAGTCAGCTAATCTATAATTTGATTGATAAAAAATAATTTGATAACTACTCGGTTTTTAAGTTTGATGTGGGATCAAAAAGAACCAGAAGCAAAAAACACGTTAAAGGGATCTATGAGACTGCAATCCAGAATATTTACCTTAGACCTATTGAAGTGCCCCTGTCTGACACTTCCACAGTTTCAGAATAAACCTTTGTGCTCTTACAGGTACTTTAACACCACAGACAATGACTTGAACTACTGGGGTCTTGACTACCCTCCTCTTACTGCCTACCACAGCTGGATCTGTGCTTATATGTAAGTCATTTTTATTAGATTACAGTGGATAAATGTTCATTGAAAATTTGTATGTAGAAGGGTAATTTCAAGGTCGCAAGAGACTTTCCATGTAGTCAATATGAGTGTAACATACTTTGGTATCATCATTTTCCTGCAGAGCCAAGACCATAAACCCTGAGTGGGTGGAGCTCCACAAATCCAGAGGTTATGAAAGCCCAGCACACAAGTTATTCATGAGAGCTACAGGTACAGTAATTATAAGAAAATAAAGTGAAAAGCATACACAATGTCTACTTCAACCTTAAAATAATAATAATTTCTTTACCTACAGTACTTCACTTACTGTGCAGTAATGGTACAAAAATGAATTAGATCTGCTTAGATGACACATGGCTGGATAGATACTTCAAATCTTAAGTGTGAAAATGGGTGTTAAAAAAACATATGATATCATATGGTTCTTTTTCTGTTCCAGTCCTGGTGGCAGATTTGTTGATATACATCCCTGCTGTAGTTTTATACTGTTTATACCTGACGGATGGATCCCCTAAGAAAAAGGTAACACACTTGCCTTTCATGACATCTAGAAGTTTTTTCAACTAAAGAGCCAATTGAGCGACATTTTCCTCTTAGTCTGGGAACCCACCCTTATTAAAACAGATTACAGCACTGGTCCACCAAATTGAGGAATTATGAAGTCATTATTGCAACATGATATGATAATATGATGTTATTACATTTTCAGGAAGTAACTGCATTTCAGTGGGTCTTTATACATTCACAGTGCAATTAGTTTAGAGGGAAAATGTCTAATGTGTTGACAGTGTCTTACATTGTCAAACAGTTATTGTCTGAAAAAAGGCAGAACTTGAACTTGTTATCCCAGCTTGCATTGCCCTTTGTTCAATACATGGGAGGACAGACCTCTGGTACCTAACTAGGAATAAGAAAGTACTGTGAAGGAATCAGTGAATAAAGAAAAATATCTGACTTTGTTATGAACTCTCTTTGACGGATGAACCTTCGATACATCATTGACTATCACTGAACCTATTGATCAGACTAATAATGAGTAGACTGTAATTAAATTTTGGTTATGTTTGACAACTTTTAAATGCTCTTTCTTTTTCTCCAGGTTTCAACTCTGTTCTGCTTCCTGCTCTACCCAGGACTAATTCTCATTGACTACGGCCATTTCCAGTATCCTTTATGTGCAGGTGCATTTCTACTATTGTTGTAGTAGGAAATGGTGACAGTCTATGGAAAACTAATGTTCAATGCTGAAACCATTGGCTTTAAAAGGCCAGATCCTAATAGACAATATACATTAAATAAGAAATATTTTCTCAAAATCTTTGTACAATGATGAGTTGAATTCAGTTGAAATTGTAATGTGGTGATGTAAGGATTAAAAATATTTTTAGCAGCTTGAAAAATTTAATTTTATTCAGTTGTGTAACACTAAATTAGTGTCTTCTGAATATAAAAATTAAAAGAAAAATCTAGGAGATTTTCTCATAATTTATGAAAGTGATTATTTGGCCCCACAGCAACATTATATAAGATTGTTTATAACTTCAAGATACTATATGTGTCATTTTTGCATTTTATGTACCTTTGTTTGTCACATAATGCGACTTTATTAGAGACTATATGGTGAGAAACAGTAGCTGACTTGAGACATAGTAATGTTATTTCATACATGTAGTACTGTAGCTTATTCTTCGGTCATATCAGGATAAAATGATAGAACCTACAGAACATCTAGATGCAATAAAAAAGGGAGAGTTACATTAACCATAAAAATGATGGTTCTTTGTTCCAGTGTTTCAAGCCGTTGTTATTCAGACACTAAAGAAAACGATGAAAGAGTTTAACATGTATAAACTGAACTGACCCCAGATCAGCTACTGTTTTCTAAAGTGTTTGTCCCATTACAACCACTAAAGAGACACTTTTAGTCCAGTATTGACCTTAATGGTATCAGGTACAATGGAGTCAGCCAGGGCTTTGCTCTGTGGGGGGTTCTGGCTCTGGGTCTGGGCTGGGATGTGTCGGGTTCCATGGCCTTCTCCCTGGCTCTCAACTACAAACAAATGGAACTGTACCACGCTCTGCCCTTCTTCTGCTACCTGCTGGGAAAGTGTGTCAAATTGGGTCTGATGGGAAGAGGGTAAGTCTATTTAATTGCTTATTTACTGTGTCCAGAGCAACTTGTAATGAACAAACTACAATTCCAAGAAGAATAAATTAATGAGAAACCAGTAGTATAGTGGTCAAAGGTCAAGTCATAGTGCACTGACGAAACACTGTGACCAAAGAAATTTAAGTATTCATTCTTGCAATCAGTGATGATTATACATCATATCTCAATAAAGTAAAGGCTGCTAAATAAACAGTTCTGGTAGACTCTGCCACTCCATATTTTCCTCAGTCCAGGATCCCACTAGGACACCTTAAAAAATCAAGAGCATAAAAATATAATTTTTCAACAGAATATTCATTGGTTATATTGTTTTGTCACGCTCAATAGAAGTGTCAGCTGAGTGCTCAAATCAGATACACTATGTAATGTCAGTCTATAAGAGAGCAGTGTCCTCAGGAGAGCCACAGAATGACTGACGTAATCAGATTGGATGTTGTTACTAGTGTGTCCAGTGTCTTGTTTATCTAGTAACAATGTACCAAGGGCATTTAGTAGCAAATGGAGAGCTGGATTAGAAGAGCCGGGGGGAAGATATGTCCAGATGACACTCTCGCCATGCCCAAACTCCTCAGCTATGCCTGTGTGTGCAACTTAACCAGCAGCTTCACAGTTACAGCTGACAAGATATCCTGACCTACACTGAAGACTTTCAGCTGATGCATGGCTTTCACTACATTCCTCAGCACAAGGGTCAAACCCCAAATTTAGGACTTGCAGACAGTGTGTACTAATTCCTCGAGGAATCGCAGCAGACATAGACATGCTTAAACAACATTGCGAATGCCAACATATGTCCTTTTGGAAATTATGGTGACAGAAACCATCAAAATATTGTTTTATAGTGTAAAAGTAAAAATACAACCTATGTTTTCATTATTACGGTATATCTGACCCTTCTACTCTCAGAGGTAATGCATGTCTCTGTGTGACCCTTTTCATGTAGGCTTTTCTTGTTGGTGAGAATTGCTGTAACAGTGTTGGTGACTTTTGCCCTCTGCTGGCTGCCCTTCCTGTCTGACCTCAACCAGGCCTTGCAGGTGGTTAGGAGGATCTTTCCCGTGGCTCGTGGTCTGTTTGAGGTACAGTAGAGTTTCTTAAATCAAAGCTTAACCTGAAAACCACAACTGATAAACTTCATTTTCAAAAATAATATTTGTACTCTTGCCATACAGGCAATCTAAGAATAGCACTTCTCTTTAGTCACAGTCCCAATATGTCATTTTAAGAAACAAGTAGAAGAAGATAATATCTCCTTACAGATCATGAATATAAAGGCTAACCAATGAGGTGCCGTACAGGTCACATGTACATTTCCTGTTTCCGCTGCCCTTGAGGAAATTGGTTGGGGAAATTTCTAAAGATTTAATGAATAAATGTGACCCTAATTATACTGAATAAAGTATAATGGAAATCCTAATACTATAAGTAGAATAAAAAATGTTAGGCATTTTGGCATTCTTAATAAATCTAAGGAATATTTGTATGGCTTCCAAAATAAAATACCTCTAATCTTGTCTTTTGTTTTGTTACGAGCCAACAGAAACGCTGCTGTCTTTCTATTGCTGTGTTGGGTATCAGTAACTTCATATCTTCTTGATATCTGTTTGCGTCTGCCTATGGGACAGTTCCTAAGTAAAATTACAGTAGTATTGGCATCAATATATATATATATATATATATACCAAAAGTAAAATTACTCGTTATGCAGAATGGCTCATCTCAGAATAATGTTTATTATATTATTGGATTACAATTATTGATGCATTAAGTGTACATCATTTCAATGTGGCAGCTGGTGGGGCTAATTTGAATGGCTTTATAGACTGCTGGATAGCTTGTGAATTCCCCCCAGGGATCCATTAGGTCTCAACCTATGATAATACATTAGAATTTATTTTTTTATTTATATTTTGGGAATTAATAATCGGAATATGCAAAGTCAAATACAGTCAAGTAAATGTAGTTAAGGTAAAAAGTACAATATTATTATATAAGTATCAGTATCATTTTTCTTGGTGATGGATTTATTGGTACTGTTGTAATTCTTGATTAACCCTGTTTGTGCGGGATCAGTCAAGGGTCACTGTTTTCTAGGACGTGACATATTTCCAAGAAGTTAAATCCCTCATTTCATGGGGATTTGAACAATTTACAGCACAAGGCTGTGACCACTTCTTTTATGAAAGTCAGCCACAACCTGCATAGCACTCCTCGTGCCTTACACGTTGTTCCATACACTCAGCATGATGAGCACCCTTTCCACCCCTCCAGTGCTTAGCCAGTCGGAAATGGATACCCTGCAGGATCAAAGAAAACAGTGGAATAAAATGGTGAAAGGTCAGGAGATCATATTCACTCTATCTCTGGGAGGTGTTGGGGTTCAGGACGTACAGTAGGAGGATATAGATAAATCTAACTAATTTATGGCTGGGGTATTTTCAGCACTTCATAGCACTGCCATGTACTAGCAATATGGACTGATGAGTGGGGCCAACTCTACACTTCCAGGCGTATCAGAGCAGATCTGACAACTGTTGCCTACCAGTGACCACTTTGGAAAGCGTATAAGTTCGTTAGACGGTGTTATAGTGCACACACAGATTTATATGCTGTGGTCACTCAGTCAGAGCCTCTGTGAGGAAAGGAGCGACAGGAATATGATATTAATTAACAAGGAAAGCAATAGCGAACAGTGAGAAAGAGACCTGAAACATTTCCACAGTCGGCAGCATTAAAAGCTGTCACGGAAGAAGCAGAGGTAACTGTGTGTGTGTGTTTGTGTGCTTGAATGTGTGACTGATAGCTCAGAGGCCAAGGTTTGCAGTTCTCATTTCTAAAACCCTCTAACCCCCTTCTTGTCTCAGTCCCCGAGGTGGCACCCACCACAAGGTGTCATGGATGTGAGAAGTAATTGAAAATTCTACCAGGGGAGCGGATGGCAGCGTGCACTGCGGCAGTATTTGTTCAACAAAATGATGCAAACATAATACACAGGGTGTGAGAGACACTATACTCCCCTGTGACGACAGCATGAGAGGCTGCTGGGGCGAGTTGTCCTGAACTAATTGTGAAATTGTGCACGTAAGCAGAAGCTTTGGACAAGGGGACATGGGTGAGAAGGGGTGGTGGGGAAGAAGAGGGCTGGTGACTGGTGGTCCTGGCGACTTCTGGGAGGGAGCAGTTGTAAGTTTACCCACTGAGCTGCATTCTGACGTCTCACGTTGCTTGTCTGCTCACAAAAATGGCACCAAATGCTTCTCCCTGTGAAATTCCATGGTAGCTTATAGGTGAAGGAGCCGTACTGCTTTTGCCCCCCTTACATTTGCTGATGGGTACCCCCCCTTGTTCATGTGTTGCCTTCAGGCGGTGTCCAGGAAAATTCCCGTAGTGGTTATTTGGAGCCAGGAGGCAAACAGGGAAGAGAGAGGGAAGGGGCTGAGACAACACAACACTGGACGACCCAGTGCTGCTGACTAGGCTGCCATTAAGATCCACACAGCTGTGCTGTGAGCAGCTGTAGCACAGAAGAGAGAGCGGAGGCCAGAAATAGGCTTTCTAGACAGGGCCACACTGAGAAACCATCATCACAGTGGACTCATAAAGCTGATCTAGGCAAGCTGTCTCTATGTTGTGTGATATCATGGTGCACAGTGGCGGCTCAGGCCTCAATATCATCTGATCCCTGCACAACTGCTTAAGCACTTAAATCAACTGAATCGCACTGCAAGCCCCTCCCCATCTGATCTGACAGCTTAAAAACCGCAAGTACTTTTAGGCTGACATTAAAGTTGTAACATACCTTCTATGTCATTCACAACCATACAGATCTGATTTTCCAGATTATTCATAAAAACAATATGAACTGACACAGTCTAACAAGACAGAAAGTTCTGATGTTTTCATCAATTGAAATTTATCTGCATCTGTTTTGATAACAGGCTGACTGATTGTTTTATTCACTTTAATCAAGCAAAAACATCAAATATTCTCTGACTTTATCTTCCCAAAAGTCAAAAATTGCTGCTTTTTTTCATCTTACATCATTGTAAGATCTCTATGAGTTTTGAACTGTTGGTCGGACAAAACTAGTAATTTACATAGACATGAGTTTGTGCTCTGGGAAACTACTTTCTTAGATTTCATAAACAAAGCAATTCATTGATTAATCAAGAAAATAACTGGCAGATCATTATTGCTAGATGTAGCTCTGGTTTTCAGTAAATATAATTTCAATACTTTTTTTTTTTTTGCTCAAAAACTTAACACATTTAATTATATACTGAACAATTCAACATATTGGCCTTATGTTTTTTTAGCAGTGCTCTGTGTTTGGTGCAGAAACTACTCTGGTTTGACACTTGACCTTGTGTCCCCAAGTTTACAAATAAGTCCCATGCTTTTTCTGACAAGGGAGGGAAATTTATGATGGAGGGTTACATACAAATGCCCCCCTGGAATGCCCCAAAGAATTTTTATTGCACTTTCAGTGGGGAAATAATTACTTAAAGCAACGTATTTGCTTTCTCTTCAAAATTAACTTTTGAATTGAATTTTTCAAGCCACGTAAATTCACCAGACCACATTTTATTTTTAAACAAGCGTTTGTTTGTTTGTTTGTTTGTTTGTTTGTGTGTGTGTGTGTGTGTGTGTGTGTGTGTGTGTGTTTACAGGATAAGGTGGCAAATACATGGTGCAGCTTGAACCTCCTGATAAAGATCAGATCCATTCTGCCCAGTCAGTCTCAGCTCTACCTCAGGTAATCCCTCTATCTATCAAGTAAGCTTTCCACTTTGTTCCCCCCTATCTGTCATTGTTTTTTGTTCTTTCTTTCACTGTGTTGTCTATCGTTCTTCTCTTTACTCCTCTTGTCTCTTTGTTTTCACTCCTTTCATTTCCTGGGAAAGCAGAGCTTGCCCAAGGGAATGAAGACTGTGATCCAGCAGAGTGGAAATAAGATCATCCCTTAAGGAAACATCTTGTGAGGAACTTCTGAACATAAAGTCACAGCTGTTTTTGGAAATGTGATGACAAGAGGTTGAATTGCCCAAGGAACTACTAAAGCATGTGTCATGTTCAGAATAATAAGCAGAGTAAATCAAACCGATAACAAGATTTTCTTTTCAAAAACATCATGATGGATTATGTGATTTATTGTGTAATATTATAAAGTGGATGAAAATTGAGGGAGGCAAATAAATGGTGCTATATGAGGGGAGAGCACGTAGAAAGCATGAAGCACTGGACTCGTACCATTTAACCTTCAGTATCTCTACCCGCCGGCCCACAGTGCATCCCAGGAAGTCTTTGGATATGATACGTTATTTTGACCAAAAGCTGAAGACCTGTGCAATCACAGTGAGGGAAATGGTCAATGCAGCAGTTGTGTCATGGAGGAGCCTGCTTAAGTAACCCGGCCCGCTAAATTTAGGAGTCCTATGTTCGCAGCATGGACACGTTTTCTGCCAGACTGTTAAGTCCAGGGATCAAGTTGGACTTCTTTGACTGTTGTGCATTTCAAACAAATGAAAAACACTCTTGTCTTTTTGGCACAGGCATTGGATTGCTAAATGCTCTGGTGTGGGTGTACTGTGTACATAGAATGAATCAGCTGTGAAAAGTGATCCATGTCCTTCCGGACCACAAAACCCTGCCCTACACATAACATGCACATAACAATGTGGCCTCCATACACACTAAATACCCACTGACTGGACTTTTATTACTGCTATCTATCTTTCTGTCTCTTTATCTCGCTATTTCTATCTATCACTGTTCCCATAATGCTCTCTATCACATCTACAAATGGACGTACAAACACATTGTTGCCCTCACACCTTGAACTAACTCCCTGCCCAACCTCTCGACACATTTATACACATTCACACTGACACATAGTCAGTCTCTTCCGGTGCCTCTGCCCCCAGCAGGTGACAATTGAAGGGTTAAACTAATGCCTGGTAACCCCCAGACACGGCTAGTATTTGGTCAATTCCCTCATAGCTGGGGTCTTAGTCGCAGAGCAGGCGGCGTCTAAAAAAGAACAAGATTATCTCGTGCCACTGACACTGAAATGAATCTTGCCTTGTTGTTTGTGAGTGTTTTGTCATTTTGGCAAAATAGTAGACTGATTTTTAGTTATATGGTCATTATATATTTTTTAAAATTTACATTATATTCCTCGAAACGTATTTTATGCTCTACAAGTCCTCTGCATTATATTCTCTTTCTACTGTATCACTACATCCTCTCCCACTGGAGTTTTTCAGATTTTTTGTGCACCTAACTGTTGTTGACAGTGCTGAAGTGAGATAATCTGAACGTTTGTGTGAATTGTTTTTCCAGTTTTGCCTGCACTCTTCTGGCAGTCCTACCTTCCTCTATCAGACTTCTGACAAAGCCCACCTTCTGGCAGTTTAAACTGGCCTTGGTGAGTGTTTTTGGCATGGATTACCCCCAACCTGTCTACTGTAACTGATTTCAAAACAAATGCACTGAACCTCCTTTCATAGAGAGACAAGGTCTGTTTTTCAACTAATAACACATAATATATTTAATTTAATCATTGTAATTTATTTGAGGCCTTTTTGCATTTCACTCACTTTTCTAACACAGTATCAAATATATATGATATTATAATGTGAAGATTATTGATGCCTGTGTTCATACACTATTTTTTTCCTTTCATTGTTTTTATTGAAAAGTATTCTATCAAGTATTATTGTTCAGTAACAGTGGTAGTTGTTATATTGATTATCTCATTGCCACTTTTAGGTCAATTCGTCTCTGGCATTTTTCCTCTTCTCCTATCAAGTCCACGAGAAGTCCATCCTTTTGGCTGCCTTGTAAGTACAGAGAAGCTAACTGTAACTTCTTGAGGTTTTGTCTCACTGGATCACATGTAACAGCAGGGACGGTAACAAATGTAAATGGTACTTTCTCTGTCTCGCAGTGATCTCTCAAATATTCATGAGTATAGATTTAATTTCTACTCACAAAGGAGCCATTCGCCTCGTCCCCACCACAAATCTTAAGTTATGTCTTGCACATTGATAATAAGTTGAGTACATGTGCACTTTGTTAAAGTGACGTCATTCTCCTGCTGTACTCCCAGAGTTGCAGGGGAACAATCTATTTAAGTACAGACTTGCTAACTGAGAGGTTATTCACCTCTGTCATCACTCTGTGCCGCACAGACACAAAAGCAGCCCTCACAGCTTCCGTTGTCATCATATGTGTCAGAGTTGGGTCATATTTAACAGACTAAATGCATTACTTGCACATGTGAGTTTGTGAAGTGCATGTGTGTGGTTCATTACCATTTACCTCCATATGTATAAAGCTGTGGCGGCTGTAGGTAGAGAGAGAAGCCTGGGATAGATTTGACAGCGAGGGATTTGGTTCCTAGATCTGGGCTCATCTATTAATCTAGATTAGGGTAGATTGTTGCTTTATTAACTATTGAGTTATATCTCCCACCTGTCCCCCGCAATCAATCAGTAATGCATGTCCAGGGATTAGGAAAGAATGGCAGGCGGCAGCTCGGGGCGTTGTTTGCGCAGGATCAATTATTGGGCTGTAACAGGATCGCCAAAGAGCACTGGCTGTAATTATGGGCTCGGGGACCGGTGGAAAGTGCCCCCCTCGGAGCAGAGTGTACAACTAGCACCGTCACAGGCAACCAGGTTCAGTTAACAACGGACTACCACACAGAACCACGCCATTCAAAAATACATTTATAAACATTTGGAGATCTTCATTTTGAAATGGAACACTTAGGTCAAATAAAAGTTGGATTTTGAACCACTTTTCAGGAGGTTTTACAGCATCAAACATGCCAATGCAGATAGAGTAAATAATAATAATAATGATAAACCTTATTTATATAGCATCCTTCATACACAGGATGTGTCAAAGTGCTTTGACAAATATAAATATATAAATAATATATAAATAAGAGAAAGGGAGTTAAAACAGGGAAATCATTAAAAAAACAGGGAAAACATTTAAGACAAAACATTTAAAAAATAAAAAATAAAAAACAGAAAAACTCTAAGAGCTATTTAAAAATGTCCACTGAGTCCACTACTCTAATATTTCTTGGTAGGGTGTTCCACAGTTTAGGTGCATAGTGGGTGAAGGCCCCTTCCTCAGTTTTATTTTGGGGGACATTTGGAACATTTAGAAGCCCTGCTGTAGATGATCTAAGGGCTCGTGGAGGGACATAAATCGACAGACAATCAGTGATGTAAGAGGGTGCCAATCCCTTGAGAGCTTTGTATACAAGGAAAAGGACTTTAAAATCAATTCTAAAACATACAGGGAGCCAATGTAGTGTAGCCAGTACAGGAGTAATATGCTCTCTCCTCCTTGCTTTTGTTAAAAGTCTAACAGGGGAGTTCTGAATTAGCTGTAGTTTCTCCATTCTCATAAAAAGGCATACACTGATGTAAAATAATTCGGTACAACAAATGCTGACTGCCTTGTGAGCAACTGTCAATAATTGATTCACGTGGCTGTCCCATTTGGTTAATAGCTTAAATATTATACACGCATGACATCAGCCCACATCCAGCTTCAGCCCAACATGGACTCACTCACTGTCTTGCTGTAAAATAATATTTAATGGTACTGCAGAGTGTGTTCAATAGCAACTATATCCAACTTTGATCTTTCCTAGGCCTGTCTGCCTCCTGCTGAATGACCTGCCCCTGATGGTAATTTGGTTCCTGCAGGCATCATCATTCAGGTAAGACTACGTGGAGGGAAGGAGGGAAAACTGTGGACACTGACAGTGGATGAATAAAAGCTGTAGACATGTTTTAATCCTTGTTTATATCAGAGGTCCAATAGCTTTTTGGTGCAGAATCTAAACGAGAATTAAATTTTCTTGTTTGTGATCCATGATCATTAAAACATTTTGTCTTGTTGTTTTCAAGCTGTTACTAGGTGTTTTCTTTCCTTTCAATATAGGAGAGTATTGTAAAACACAAAGGTCCTTCCTTGGTTGACATTACCAATAACGTCTGCTCAAACAAGGACTTGTTTTTAGATTTGTGATGGCTTTCAGCTAAACAGCAGCAGCAGGATTTCAGCACCTTTGCTGTAGTCACCTCTTGTCTTTAAAAAAAAAAAGAAAAAAAAAAGAGATATTTAGCTTGAAAGAAGATAAGCCTGGTAGTATAATTCAGACAAGATCAAAATAAACAGTGAATTTTAAAGTTAAGATAGAAAAGGACTGGCTAAGTTGCCACATAGTACATAACTGCAATGCCCATGTTATCCCTTCCTGTCTCACACTCTATTCTGTCCCTCGCTGCTACTGATAACTATCAAATGAAAAACACCATAGAAATAATCCTAAAAATCCAAGTGGATCTACAATGTGGGTTGAACTAAGGACCATGAATGGAAAAGACAAGTAGTGCTGCAAATGCTCCATCTAACTTTCACCAGCTGTTGTTAAATTCTTCCGGCAGCACTAATTGTTGTGTGTGTGGTTTAGTATAAGGATATCTGGGGATTACATGGCATAGTCTGCATGCCTGCCGTCTAAGTGTGCGTTGTGTAGGGACAGGAGGTCATTCTGTAGCTGTTTCCCAGTACAG